>NC_060268.1:179937539-180180039 GCF_021613505.1 Equus quagga | reverse complement strand
AGCTGGAACAGAAACGTGAGGAGATTGTGTTCCCCTTGTTCTGTGCCTGCGGTGCATTTTAAGCAGAAAGCAGTGAATATTGCATCCCACACATTGGCTGCATTGACTGGACACAGAAGTTCCAAATCTGTGCTCGGAGACATGCGACAAGCATGCCCCAGAGAGGCAGGTTTGGAACCCGAGGACACCACACTCATTGTGAGGCTGAAGAAGACCAATTGTGCCGTGATAGGCTGGGCAGGTATTTGAAGGGAAACTCATTTAGCTGATGTGACCAAAAGTGTCTGGTTGTGGAGCATCCAAATTCTCCAAGGAGAAGCCAAGGGGAAGCGAAGACACTAGCACATTCACCTGTGTCTGGCAATGAGCAGGCTCCCTCCCTCCCTTGCGCATTGGGCAAGAGTTCCGCACTCTGCAGCAGGTGCCTGGCCAGCGGTCTCCTAGCCAGGGCAAGGCCACTGAATCCTCCACCATGGAGCAGGGAAAGCCCGGGGCCAGCTCTGAGGCCTAGTCTTCGGGACGGGAAAGAAGCAGATCATGCAGCTCTAGTCCCTGCAAATGGCAACTCCATCCAACTCGGCCTCCACCTGCCCAGCTCAGAGGTGGGGAGCTGGCCCTTGGAGTGGACCTCAGAGGCCTCACTCAGGGTGTGAATGCTGAGATGTTGCTGTTTCAAATCCATCCTGCACCTGCTCCCCAGCTGAGGCTGTGATGCAGGGGTTCGTCACCAACAGGGAGTACCTTTCCTGAAGCACACAGAAGCACCCTATGTGCAGCTGCTACTAACACACAAGGATGGCAGAAGCTTTTAAGAAAGGTGGTTTCCTTCGAGAGTCTGCATGGCCTCTGCCCGGGTCCTGCTATTGTGATATGTTTGAAAGAAGTGTTGTTTGGCCTCCTCTACATAGGAAAGGGTGAACTGTGGCATATCTGACTAAATTTCTGGGCTGTGTGTGTGCACAATGGACCAGGGTAATGGCTGCACTTCTGGGATTGTGACTGGACACAGAGACCTCAAGCCCAAGTTCTTCTGCAAAGGATCAAGGTGTTTTGTTTGGTTTTGATTTTCAAAGAAAGGTAGGCATCAGTTTAAAAGTAGCAATAATGATACATGGTCAGGTTTGTACACAAGGTCTTTCCACATCGGAAGCACCAGGTCCTGATGGCAAGGGAGTCTGCATAAACCTGTGGGCTCTTCTGAACTCACCTGGATCCTGGGGGCAAATCTATGCTTTTTTACGTGATACATTCTAGTGCCAACAGGCTGGAAAGAGTGAGTGGTTAAATAGATATTTTGGTGAGATTTTATTGCACCTTGGGTAAACACGCATTTAACATACTTTAAAAGTGTGCATTTCGCATTATACTGGCATTAATATTTTTCCTTTGGGTCTAAAGTCTGATTTGGCTCTGAAGAAGCTGTTTCTTTCTCTCTCTTTTTCTCTCTCTCCTTTTCTTTCTCTCTATATACAAACACACACATATACACCTATTATAAGTAATATATATATACATATATTATGTATAAATACACACATACATATAAAGAGAGGGAAATGTGTATGTATAAATATGTACGTACACACACATATACACACATATAATGTTTTGTGCTGATCTGGTATATTATATGATTTAGAATCATCACCACCATAGTCATCACCATCATAATCACCACCATCACTATCATTGACACCATCATCAACATCATCACCATAATCTTCATCATCATCATCACCATCGTAATCACCATCATCATCATCAACACCATCAGCAGCACCTTCATAATCACCACCATCGTCATCATCACCATCATCATCATCACTACTATCTTGTTCATCATCATCAACATCATCATTGTCACCATGATAATCACCAACATCATCACCATAATCATCACTATCATCATCATTGTCCTCACCATCAGAAGAGGAATCTTCTTAAACCCAGCATTATAGGTAGAAACTCAATACGAAACCCAGCCAAAGGTAGCAATTCTCTGGCAGAAGTACAGTTGGGGTACTGGCCTCATCTTTCCCAGACTCAAGATGACTCTGAAGGACAGCTCCAGCAGAATCCCCAGGGACATTCAGAAACAACTTCTTCTGATCAAATTTCTCCCGGTACAAATGAGAAATCTGGGGCTGAGAGAGGACCAGGGACAGGCAGCATCACACAGTAAGTTGGGGGCAAAATTGGGACCTGCCCCAACATTCAGGTCCCATTACTCCCTGCTGCACCAGAGGCTGGTGCCTCACCCAAAGCTCCATGGATTAAATGAATCAACACCGCGAAAGCTCTTGGAAGCAGCACCAGACTTCAGGTGAGGCGGGTGAGGCGGGTGAGGCAGTCAGCTCCAGAACAAAAGTCAAGCAGGCAACCCAAAACAGAGGCACGATGAATAATATTTCATGCAACGCTTCAAGAAATCAAACTCTGTGCAAAGAGAAACAAATATCAAAACAAACAAATATTTTCAAAAAAAATCAAAATTTTATGTAAAGACAAGAATAGCAATGCTTGGCACAAAGCAAACTGTGTTAGATAACTTATAGATGATACAAAATTATATATATTAATTTATACAAAAATTATATTTTATATATATGTATATATCAGGAAAACAAAAGATATTTTCCAGTGCAAAAAAGAATGCTGTAGAGAGAGCACCAAAATTTCAGGTAGGAGCACTCGCATCTCTCCAGTTCTGAGCTTCTCTCAATTTCCAAGGTTCTGACTTGGGTTCTAAGCTACTTAGATAGCTTTCTCTGGGAAATGGGGTAATTTGAGGACCAGGAGATGGGAAGAAGGAGCCCAGAGCCCAAGATGCTCCTGCAGGAGTGACCTGGGACATCGTGAATGGTCCATGAGCTCTGTCAAACATGCCCACCCACCAAGCAGGCTCCTACGTCTGGCACTTTGCACTTGCTGTGCCCTCTTCCTGAGTGGCTTTTCCCCAGACTTCCTCCTCCCTTCCGTCCTTACACCTTTCATCAATCTGCCCAAATGAAACCTTCACAGAAGGGCTTGTCCTGGTCCCCTGTAGAAACAAGCAACCTCATCCCCTCCCCAAAAATCTCAATGCCCTTCTCTATGCACGTCTTATAATTGCACCACATATTTGAGGCTGCCTGTCTCCCTGACCAGACCAGATGTCTCTTGAGGGCAGAGGCTTTGTCTAAGGCATCTACCACGGTGTCCCAGCACCTCGGACAGCACCTGCTCCATAGGGAACGCAGATTAACACTTGAAGGAGTGAATGTCAGGGCTCTCTTAGAAGGGACTCTAGTCACTTAAAGTAAAATGATGGTGCAACAACAGCCACATGTTCACTCTGATCTCTCCTCACCCTTTCTTCCCTCAAACACGAATTCCTAAAGTGTGTTCCCAAGCATTAATTCTGTGCAACATTGGCAGGTGTTTTGTGAAAAAAGGATTTTGTTGCCTAATAAACTTAGAAAGTATTTGGCCACACTGAAAAGACAGAAGTTTAGAGGTCTTTCCAGCCAGGTTTCCCTGCGTCTGCGACATGCAACCGTGCATCATTGGTCTGTGGGAGGTGACGTGCTTTCTCCAATGTTCTTGGCCAAACGATGCCTATGAGCAGAACCATCTGGAAAGTCAAGAGTCCAGGGGAACTCCTTGGAACACACTAGCATAAATGGAGCATTGTAATAATAGCATCATCTAGAGCTGTTCAGCCCAATGTGGCAGCCCTGGCCAACAGTTAGTACTGAGCACTTGAACTGAGGCTAGCTGAATAGAGATGCACTCTAAGTATAAAATACACACCAGATTCTGGAGACTTTATGTGGGGAAAAATTAAAATATCACATTCATAATGTTATGTTGATTACATGTTGACATGATAACATTTGGTATACATTGGATTAGATAAAACACAAAATTAATTACACCTGTTTCTTTTCACTTTTGTGCTGTGGTCACTGAAAAATGTAAAATTATACAGATGACTCGCACCACCTTTCTACAGGACAGTGCTGGTCATGAGCTCTCTGTCTTCTGGTTCAACCTCTGCCCGAATCAACACTGATCTAGGGGATGAGGGAACCTGGTTCCACCTTCTGGATACAAGGAAGAGCTTAGGCCCAGAGCCCTGCAGCTACCAGGGAGATGCAGTGGCTTCTCTCGGGTAATATTGCAGATAGAAGAAAAAGAAGAGACCTGGAGTTACCCGAGGTCCTGACCAGAGTCTGCCCCATGGAGGCTCCTTACTCCCTGAGGAGCTCCTGACAGATGTGGGGTCTCCCAGCTGTCTCATGGGCTTTCATGGGAGACCCCAGCACCCAGCTTTCCAGGAGCAAAGGAGCATCATCCATGATACTGAATGGGTCCCCAATCCACCTGGGTTCACAGTGGCCAAGGTTCTTTTAAAATCCCCATCTGTTCAGGTCTTAGAAAACAGAGCTTTCAAAGTCAAAATCTGCAACTCTAGCAGTTTAAAGAAATCCAGAGGACACTGCTGAGAGAGTTTGTATGCGTGTACCTGCCCTCGTTGAAAAAAGTCATTAGTTCTCTCCCCAGTTCAGACTTTGGCTCTGCCTGCTGGAGATCAGGGTGAGAGCAGGCACAGATTAGAGCAGAAGTTAGAACTGGCTGGAGAACAGCACAGGACAAGGATTCACAGGCAGCTGCTTTGATGCAAAGGAGAAGCTAGTTAAGCTTGGCGTCAAGTCCTGCCTTTGCGCGCACGTGACCCTGAGTGAGTCCCTGCGCTCTCTGGAAGTAGAGATATTCCCCATCACCTCAACCAATGAGAGGCCGCCTGTGAGGCCAGAGTCTGGGCTAGGCGCTGTGAGGTGCCAGCCAGCGAGACGAGCTCCTAGCCACCCCTGCCTTCAGAGGGTGTGCGGGCGGGTTACAGGTAGACAGACAGCCCTCACCTGGGCTGCCCAAGGACCCACACAGGTTGGACTTGCCTGTTATTGTTCCTTCTATTTATCCAGACACCCTCCTACACACTCCCCATCAGTCACCTCCACAGAGGGATGGGAACCCTGGACCCAGGGTGGCAGACACCTGAAGAAGTGTCCTTCCTTTTACAATGCAGCACCGCCAGTGAAAGGCCATAATCTAACCAAGCCTCTGGACAATTTTCCCTGCCATCTGTGGGGTCAGGGTGCCCCTCTCGCTAAGGAGCCAAGGGAAGACTTTAGTGCTGCTTTTTATAATCTTCAGGTCTCTTGGGGCCCATAAGAATCTTTTACTTCCTCTTTTCTCCAGAATGGCCTGCTGGTTCTTTCTGTGAAAGCCTGTTTTGTCCTTTCACTCATGTCTTTCTAGCCCACCCTTCGCTCTCATGATAAGAGCAGCCGTGGAGTGCTTTGGAAAATGGAGGTGCCATCCAATGGACTTTGGACACAAAGGGTGACTCCTGCCCTGGGTTTGGTTTCTTAAGGTCTCACCAGTGTCATTCCTGGGGAAAGGCTCCAAGTGGCAGCTGGTTATGCCACCTGCTCTGGTGGGGAGATCTGACTGTCCCCAACGAGCCTCAGCAGCCGAGTCCACAGCCAGGGCTGCCCCCAGATGCTGGGCTGGGCTGGGTCCTGGCTGTGGCTGAGTCCCCACTCACCCCCGAGCTCGCAGCCCGGGAGGCGAGTGTCGTGCCTGGCGCCTGCCCACGCCCGCAGAGCCAGAGCAAGCGTGCTGGGAGTCCAAGCAGAGCGCACAGATTAGACTTAAGCCTTTAGTCTCTCTCAAGTGCTTAAATAACCGCCGCTCCCCGCTCCCGTCAGCGCTGTTCAGAACGGCCGCCGGAGCTGCATTTTATCTTAATTCTTAAACTCCAGCCTTAAAAATCTCTTTCCGGGTCTGTTTTGTGCCCATCTTTGTTCATTTAACAGCAAGACCTGCCCTACAGTCTTGCCCTGCTAGTTAATGAGCTTGCTCTCGCACAGCCTCTCTCATTTAAGAGAAAAAGCAAAGCAATATCTTAAAATCCGGTGAAATGCTTTGAGACCTCTAAGAACTGATCCCAAAATACAGCCCATGGGCGCTACCCAAGGTTACCTCCGCCATGAGCCATGAGGCATCCGGGTATTTCCCTAGCAGCTTAAATCAGAGGAGGTTGCCCAGGTTTTGCCTCTTAGTTACGCGAGCCTCACAGTTCCCTTCTTACACGTGTCAGACTTTCTTCCCAGCCCGACTGTACGTCCACTGTGGGAAGGGCCTATGTCTTATGTTGCCCTAGTGCGGGTGTGGACATAGGGGTTGGACATGTTCTTGCTGGAGAGTGAGAGAGCAAGGTGACCTCACCTGAAGGAGGGAGCATGGACACGATGCCTCTGGTTTACCATCAGGGGGACCTGGGAAAGTCGTGGAACTTCCTAGTCTCTTCTCTGCATTGGGAAGAAGTGCCAGAATGCCTACACCCTAGAGTGGATATGAAGGTCAAATGGGCAATGGGTATGTAGAATAAATGTGTAAATTACAAAATCTGAACTGAATTTTAGCAGTAGCTGACAGTCAGAGGAAATCAGACCCCTACGACTCCTTGCCTCACTTAGAGGCTGGAAGGTTTTTCTGCTTCTTGGAAAGTGCTTTCCCAATTAACTGTCCTCAGAGGCTGTTAGTGGATCAAATTCTTCCCACCTTGTGCTTCAGACCAGGCCTGAACAGGAGACCAGGGTCTGGGGACTTGCAGGTGACTTCCAGAGACCCCGCTGAAGGGGACTCAGAACACAGAGCAGGTGGCCACACCTGGCCACACCCGTTGCCCCACCCCATCACAGGTGAGCTGCTTGCCCAGGACAGGAAGCTGCTGGTGGAGCTCAGGTTACTCACCTGAAAACCACAGGCGTGTCATTGAGCAAGTCCCTAGTGTGAGCAACAGGGACTCAATCCTAGAGACTGTGGGGCCACAGAAAATGTGCCTTAGAATCTGTTGTCTGAGGGAAAGAAGAAGGTGATATTTATCCACTGCCTCTCATTCTCTATTGGTCGGGATTTGCCCTCTGGGGTATGAACTCCCTCACATTTGCTGGTTGGCACATGCATTAGAAAGGATAAGTGAGTTTCTGCAGGTGCCCCATACAGTGGTGGCAGAAGGCAAGAGATGCCCACAGCAGCTGAGGACAGGTGCTGTCAGGTACACCCATCACAGCTGGTTGTGTCAACAGGGTCTGGAGTAAGCAGATGGACCAAGTGGATGTGAAGAAGGTAAATGAGTATCCAGTCCATTCCAAAGGGGTGTTATCATAGCTCAGGGCTTGACATCTCATGGGAGAAAAACATCTCATAGAAAACAACTTCCCAAACCAGAGTTGGGTGAATCCAGCATCCTGAATGAGTCAACAGACTCCACAAACATGAGATGATAGAGCAAATTAAAAGGGATTTCAGAATAAGTAGTTGTTAAAGCCTCCAGAAGATGAAAATACACTAGTAGATATGAAAAAATAACAAGTAGTTAGGAAAAAAGACTAGGTGACATAGTTATGAAAAATAAAAGCAATTAAAAACTGTGGGAATGAAAAGTATAGTTATGGGAAAACTCAATAGCTTGCTAAATGAGTCATTGATGAAAAACAATTAATTAACTATGAGGCAGAACCAAGAAAATTACCTGGACTGTAGCACAGAGAGTCGGAGACATAAAAAACTATGAAAAACAGTAAAGGGGAATGAATGTAGATTAAGAAGATCCAACATATGTACATCTTTAACATTTGGAGAGTGAAAATAAATAAATCATGGTGAGGCAATATTTGAACTGATGGTGACAACAGAATTTTCCAGAATCAAAGTATGAAATGAGTTAGATTTAAAAGTCCTGCCAAGTTCCAAGCAGGATCAATAAAAAAAGAACCCACATTCAGACACATCACAATGTAGCTGTAGAATGTCCAAGACAAAGAGAAAACTAAAAAGGCTACTGGAGGGACAATACGGATTATTACAAAATAGTTACAGTCCAGTGATGGCCGACTTCTCATCAGCTTCCACAGAGTCTAGGAAGCAATGGTATGACATCTTCAAGATGCTGAAGAGAAAGAACTGAGGGCCTAAAATTCTATATTCCTTCAAGGTACCGTTCAAAAGTGAGGTTAAAACAGGGATATTTTCAGACAGACGAGGAATCAGAAAGTCAGATCCCTGGTGAAAAACACTGAGGGATGCGCTGCAGCCAGGGATAACACCCCCACAGGCAGAGAAAGTACTGAAATTCAGGGATAAATGGTCAAGAGCAAAAAACAAATGAGTAAATACATATTTTGGAAAGGTATGAAAAACCTGACATTAAAATAGAGTAATAATGAAACAATAATAAAGGTCTTAACTTCTAGGTACATGTTGTGGCATGAATGTTTGTGTGCCCCCCCCAAGTTCTGTGCTGAAGCCCTAACACCCAGTGTGTCTGGATTTGGAGATGAAGGTTCTAAGGAAGTGATTATGGTTAACTGAGGTCCTAAGGGCGGGGCCCTGGTCCTGTGAGATTAGTGTCCTCATAAGAAGAGACACCAGAGACAGCGCACTTTCTCTCCCTGTCTCTCCCTCCACGTGAGGACACAGTGAGAAGGCGGCCATCTGCAAACCAGGAGCCAACGCTGCTGAGCTGCTGAATCTCAGTCTGGGACATCTAGCCTCCAGAACTGTGATAAAATAAATGATTGTTGTTTGTGTCAGCCGCCTCAGTGTCTGTGACTTTGTTACGCCAGCCCCAGCCGAGTAAGATAGTATATTTCAATAAGCTCAGAATAAACTTCCGGGCCACGATGTGGGGGTTAGAAGGTTTGATTGGAAATAAAAGTGGGCTAAGGTTCTTGTCCATTCAAATTTAACCTTTGCTAGACCATGTACTTAGTTTTAAGGTTTGTCACTAAAATATTAAAAACAAAAGATATTATTCTCTATCCGGTAAAGGAAAAATGAGTCAGAATAGGTGCATATTGAGTGAGCAAAGATGACACATTTGTGGAATTTTCATATAAAATACTACAATCACCTGGAAGTAATAGCAGATATGAATATAAACGTCTGACTCTGAAGATATAATTACCCTAAAAACAAGAAAAATAGCATTGAAGTATAACTAGAGATTCTTTTCTGCTTTGCTCCTTCTTTGCGGTTGAGATACACACAAGCACAGACTGCCCCTATTAGGATAACAGGGTAAACCCTGGAAATCAGGACGGGTGTGGGAATTCTGACATTCATCACACTCAGAATCTGCCCTGCTCCCAAGAAACCATTATCTTTGCATTTTATGGCCGCGTGAATCTCGCAGCTGATCATAGTCTCATTGTTTTGGCTGCTGGGAAAAACAGATCTTTATTTATGAGCTAACTCTAGTGGCTGTGAAAGACATTACAACATCCTTTCACCCTACATTCACTTGGCTCCATTTTGCTGTTTGAAATTTGATTTCCCTTTGACCTAATGTGTTTATCTTGTTTTTTTGTTTTGCTCTCGCAATTGCTGTCTGTGTGACCTTTGGAAAGTAACCTCACCTCCTTGTGCATCCTGTGTATAACACTAAAATAATTCATAGTGCCTATGTCTTAGGATTACATGAGTTGTTTGTGTGTGTGTCTGCCTGTGCACGTGCGTGTGTGTGTGTGTGTGTATCAGGTGGACATGTAGGGCATCAGTAAATGTGGGGCTCACTAAATGTGGGCTCTCATCATCACCACCATCTTGATGACACAATTTGCTAAGCTACCTCAAGCAATGAGATTGAGTACAATGATAACACTTATTTGGTAAACACTGAATAACAATGGAATGGAACAGAGCTGGACACGGAGATTTTTAAAAGAAGACTAATCGTAGTCTTTATCATGCTCTTAATGAGACAGACGAATAAATAAATAAGTAAATAAATAGACTCATAGAGAAGGATATAGAAGATGTTGTATGGAGACACAAGTATCCCCTCACAGATTGGTAGACAGTACATGCAGCGTATGTGGAAACTTGAAGGGGTATTGTGACCCTTGCCAGGTAGCATGAAGTGAGTACGGCCAAGCTGCTGAGCAAAGCATGCAGATAATTGATGCAAGCCATCAGAACAGCAGAGAAAATCTCAGGGTCAAGGGTCAAGAACCCAAATATTTTACTAAGCACTTTACCACTTGCCAGGCACTGTGCTTATAGTTTTATACATATTATTTCACTTGATTCTTAGGGTAACATCAGAAACTTAGAGATGAGGACGCTGACTGAGGAATGAAGAATGTAAGTAACATCTCCAAGGTCAGACAGCTGGACACCCCAAGTTGTGGCCCCCAGGGTCCCAGCCTGGAACCACTGTACCCTCGTGTGCTTGGTTTTGGAACAACCATGCATTCACGGCCTGACTCTGGCGCTCCCCGAGCAGTCCGTCCTGCAGGAGTGAGCAGCAGCCTTGCCGAAGGCCTCTTTCCCACAGCAGTCAGAGCCTTGCTCCCTCTGAGGGTTGGCAGAGCTTGCCACTGTGCTGTATTTGTCATCTGAGAAAGAGAAGCTCAGAGGCCCAAGTGGTCCTTGTGCCTGTGAGGGCTCTTCCTCCAAGAACCGGACAATACCCACCTTAGGCTCCTGGGCTGACGGTGAGCCACAATGATGAGCTCCTTCCTTGTCCTGACTGTCGGCCCCATGAGAACCCTGTGCCTGACTACACCATGAGAACCAAAGGGAGTGGACTAGTCAGCTGTTGACAAAGACTCGGGAATTCCAACAGTGTTAAATGTCCAAAGCAGTACATGTATGTAAGGTGGTGTGGTAGTTGTGGTTGTCACCTAAAGGTTACACAGCCTGTATTGTCTACTTCCTTAGGGTCTCCCTGGGACCTAAACACCATCCCCAGGGCCCTCCCTCAACATGCCCCTGCCTCCAACACTACTTCTTTATTTCTATCTTCTTCGTCTTCTTTAAAACACACATTCTTTCATGACTATGGAGGGAAGTAGTCTGATAGGTCACTTCATACTACAGTGTGAATGATGTCTCCCAAATAAGCCTGTTTAAAAGAAAACAACCTTTCTGTCATGTTTCAATAATCCGCTCCCTTTTATTGCTGAGTCGTGTTCCGCTATGTAGATGTATCACAGTCTGTCTATCCACGCACCTGTTGATGGACGATTGGGTTGCTTCTAGGTTTGGGCCCTTACAAATAAAGCTCCTGTGCACTTTGCATGTTTCTGCTTTTCAAAATATCTCTTGAGAAAGAAAAGAATGGCTCAGACAAGACCTTCCCCCTGTCTGAATGTGCCTGGCCCAGAGACCAGCACCCACCACCTCCTTCCCACCCACACCTTGGCCTTGTATGGGGGCCTTCTGGAGGCCCAATTAGCTGTGCTCTCTCCCGTGACTCCAGGACATTAACTCTCAATTTCAGCCTTGGACCAGCCCCTTCCCCAGAACCAGCCCCTTTTGAAGCTGGCAAATGAGGGGCCCCTACTTAGGCAGAGGCAAAGGAGGTGGATTAACCACGATCATGCATAATTGATGTGGCGTTTGTGCAGCCCTGAAAACAGGCCAAGGCATATCTTAGAAAGCAAATCAGCCTTGATGAATTAGAAATGCTGTTCGCCATTGTTCATTTCCCGGGGAAGCCTGCGATGTTGCTCTCCAGCCGGTCTGACTCAGTTTCCTCTCCTGGAGCCATCTGAACTTCCAGCCTTCCTTGTGCCAGCTAGATGGCTCATTCCTGCTGCTTCAGGGTGCTCTCCAGCATTTGGGCTGCACACTCTGCCCTCACAGGGGGACAGGGATGAGCCTTAATGCAAAATCCTAAGGCAGATCAGAATCACACTTCCTGCAAAAGGAAACAGGAAAGGGGCCTCGGCCATACGATCTTAGCAGGGGTGGCTGTCCGGGCTGCTGCAAACAGGGCTGTGCGCCTTTAAGAAGCAAAAATTAATGCAAAGCTTATTACAATCCTGGTGGTTGCTAACGCTCTCTCTCTTCCACTGCCCAAGTGTCTGAATTTCAGCTTCAGATGAGTGTGGCCGGCTGGGATTTGAGCTGCCAGTTTAATTAGTGTTCAGTAATTTCAATAATGAGTGACAATTCATCGGGGCTTTTAGGTTGGTCTTCTGTTCAGAAGCAAATCAATAATCCACAGTTTTTCCCCTTCTTTAAAGACAAGAAAGTGGCATGTGAGTTACATCAGATGAGAGAAAATAAATGAGGAAACGCTCCAGTCCCTCAGTAACTTGAGAGGCAATTGGCTTTAATGGCGTGGGCAGCCTCCCGGTTTGTTGATGTTATTGGAGGAACAGAAAGGTCATTAGTAGCTGGAAAGAGGCTCTCAGATTCTCACGGTAAACAGTTTGCCCCGGCTGTAACCATAGTGATTTGGGTAAATGAACACAGGTATACGGATTACTACTGTATTCCCCAGGCTGCCTGTATTATTGCCTCCGAAGATATAAAAACAATTGAGCTAATTGTATGAGAGTGAGTTTATTACAAACATAAATGGAGAGGGGAAAAAAAGAAAACCAGAGATGTTCTTTCAAAGTCCCCCCACCTCGCCACGGTGCCTCCATCTGTAGCTCTAATCTGCGCTTCCTCTGGCGTCTGATCTACGGCGGCGGCCAGCTCGTCCTGGTTGTCTACGGAAAGGCACCACGCCTGCAGACTGGAGTTGCTGGAAATCAAGGCTTCTGTGGACTTGGAGATCTGGCTGTAAGTGGGCTGTCATCAGGCTCCGAAGTGCAATCAGGACTCAGCAATTACTTTTTTTAGTGCTGGTGGCTGCGCTGAGCCGAGGCGCTTCAAAGCCCAGGAAAGGCATTTATCTCAGCGCAGACGTGGGGTGGCTCGCCTTTCCCCAGCCAGTGGCTGAACAGTTACCTGCATCCCCGCGGTCCCCTGCCAGCCTGCCCGAGCTGCGGCTTTTTTGTAAACTCGCATGCTCTCTTTTGTTACAGCTACAAAGACTCCGTCTTCATAAGGTGTTGTGATTTGCAGTATACAAACCCATTAAAAAAACACAAATGAAATCCCCAGCTGGGAAGGTCAAGTCTAATGAGGTGGGCTGTTGTGAGGAGTGGTAGCTCACAGCATCCCCCATGTAGGCCAGAGGTGCTGCCAGTGAACAGCTGCTTATAATTATTATCATCTGACACTTTTCATCCACCTCAGGTGCTATTTTTTTCTCACAAGAGAACAGATTAATTGCATATCAACTGATATACATAAAAAAGGGTTTGATAGAAGGCTTAATAAAGTAACATTAAATAGGCAATCCCACTGAAATTCTAATGTGTATATTCTTAATTAAATTCCCTTGTACCGTACACCGATTCAGGTACATTCGGTTTCCTTTCGCACCCACTGGATAGAAAGCCTGAAACGATGGAGGAAAGGGAGACAGATGCACGAGGAAATCACACTGGCCTCCTTTCTCACTCTGCCCACACAGAAGACTGGAAATAAAAAAAGAAGATAACTCAAAGGCGCTGGCCGAGGGAGTCCTGGCATTGGTGTCTGCACAGACCTGGAGCGTTCGCATGGAAAGATCCATCAGTGCCCGTCAGAATTGCCACTCTTTCTCTGTCCCGGGTAAGAAGGCAGAGCCACATGAAAATAAGATATTGCTAAAAGAAGAGAAGGGGAAGAGGAGGGGAACAAGGAGAAGAAGATAAAAATGCGAGAAGGAGCTGAAGAAGGAGAAAGAGGAGCAGAAGGGGCAGGAGAAGGGCCCAGCGACCCCGACTCACTCTGGAGAGTAACCGTTGAGCCAAAGAAGAACAAATATGTGTCTAAAACCAACACATAGAGGTAATGATGCGGCTGTAATTCATTAACTGCCTTGGAGTGAGTTGTGCGGACGCACCCCACTCCGCTCCAGAACAGCCGCACCAGGACCCAGCACCTCGGGCAATCCTCCTGCCACGGCCAGTTTTGCCACGTTGGGGAAATTGCAGATTTTCCTTGCAAGGCTAAAAGTAACTCTTAGGTTACAAGGGAAAAGAGAGAAATAAAGCAAAGCAAGTGAGGTGAAGTGTTTTGCCCAAAAGATCTGCATGGAAACAACCATGGGATAGATAAAGACAGAGCTGTTGCTGAATTGTCCAGAAAACAGCATATTTGGTCACATGCAGAGTTACCACATGATGTGAAAAACAAGTATATTAAAACTCCAAACTAAATATACCGCCTCACGCGCTTCCCTCTGGACAGTGGAGCCGAATAGTCTAGCTTTGGAAAGAGCAGGACTCTGCAAAAGTGGCCAGAAGTACCTGTGGGGGACAATCAGACCCTCGAGCACCACTTCTGAAGCCAACTGGCCCCCCAGCCTGAGCCTTGAATGCTGCCAGCAGGAAGAACAATCTAGAATCCTCGGTGCCCACACTGGGCGTAGCATTGTCAAGTGGAGCACTGGCTTTGAAGTGGAAGAACCAATTTATGTCCAGGCTGTGCCACCTGGGAGCTGTGTGGCCATGGGCAAGATGCCGGACTTCACTGGGCCGCAGTTACAGCCTCCATAGATGAGCTGGTACCACCTACCTTACAGGATGGCTCATTGCCTCGTGTGTCCATCCGTCAACTACTCACTGAGTCTCTGCACTGTGCCAGCTGTTGCCTCGTGCCCTGGGGAGGTGCACGACCACAACTTACCCACATGGAGCTCACATTCTACCTGTGGATGCAAAAACAGACAGGCAAGTGATAGAACGTCCAAGAGCCTGGAGTGCTGTGGAAGAGCAGATCACTTACAGACAAGGATGGGCATGGATGGTTGCCTGGGAGGACCTCTCTGCCCGGAGTTGAGGGCACCAGCCTGGCAAAGATGCAGAAGGGCATTCTGGGCCCAGGGAAACTCAAGGCAAAGAGCTGGAGCAAAACAGACCTTGGCTTGCAGGTGAGGCCAGGGAGGGAGGCAGGAGCAGCGGGTCACGGTGAGACTTGGCATGTGCCTCTGACAGGGATGAGAAGCCTCTGGAGATTCATGAGCTGAGGAGTACTGTGCCCAGTTGTACATTAGGAAACAACACTGGCTGCGGTGTGGAGAGTGTAGTGCTGAGGGAGAGCAGAAGCAGGAGACCCACTGAGAGATGGAGAGGGGACCTGAAGGAAGATGGCCATGACGTGATCCAGGGCCAAGGCTGCAGAATGGAAAGACAAGGCCAGATCTTGGACACCTGTGGGAGAGAGAATCGGGCTACAGCTCTCCGGGAAATGTGAGCACCACTCTAAGGGCTGTGGTCTGAGCTGTGGTCTGAGCTGTGGGGGACGAGGAGAAGGAAAACTGGAGGAGGAGCAGGTGGGAGGTATCAGGAGTTCAGCCTGAGAAGACTACTAGACACCTGAGATGCCTGCTGGGGCCGAGTGGGCCGTCAGGAGGACTGACTGAGATACTGCAGGTGCTCTTAGTAAATGCTAAGGTGAAGAAAATAAGGTAGGAGTAAAAACAGCACAGCCACAAAGGATCCTGAGCTATATTTGTGCTTCCTCTGTCGTGGTTAATCTGGCCTGGAACTGAGCATCACATCTCACATAACATGTGGATGAAACCTGTAAAATAATTAAACACACCCGTGCATGCACACACACAGCCACATACATATACACCCATTTCACATATATACCACATATGCACATATGTGCACATCTACACACCTACATGCATGCACACATATATACTCAGACACAGGGCACACACATACACATACATAACACACACACACACACACAATCTCAAGGAGTTTGGGGTCCTCAGGCTCTCAGTGCTACACATAGAAAAGCATGGCATACAGGTCTTGTTCCTGCAGAAACTCATGAAGGTGTCTTTCTCAGATGTTGGTAGGTCCTTTTTCCTCCTGGGGCTGAAGGGTGGTTTCTCCCCTACCTGCTTTGTGTGGGCCCCACGCAGTGCTTCCCGGAGGAACTTTGACCCGGTTAACCCCCTGGGAGCTGGCCGCAGCTCACTCCTGGAATCCCGGAAGACATAGCAGCTGCCCTTGCAGCAAGGGGGAGAGAGCTTCCCGTTCCTTTCCTGAGACAAGAAGGGGGTTGCTGTGCTAAGGGACTTTCATAGGAAAACCGAAGTCTTCTTCCCAGTGAGGAACCAGGAAACAGCGGGTGACCCACTGAGCTGGTTTGCTGTGCCCTGGCCTGGAGACTTGGTGGCAAGTGCCCAGTTCCCTTTCAAGACAGTTGGCCACCTGCCACTGCATTCACAGCTTGTGCAACTGCAGGCCCAGCCAAGGGCAGCGTGGGCCAGGTGGGCATCTTCTAGGAGGTGCCACAGCGCTTCTCCGGACCAGGGCCCTCAGGGCAGCACCCCACCGCTCTAGGCCTTCATTGGCATGCTCTTGCCTGCCAGAGAAGGTCTCGTGGCCGAGCTCCCCCTCTCGCCCACCGCGTGACCCTACTCCCACCTGACCTCCTCCACCGCTGAGGTTCCTGGCCCTGCGGCTTAGCCACGCCGAGCTACCGGCTGTTCCATAAATCTTCCCTGATTTCTGCCCCACATGCCTTAGCTCCAGTTCTCTCATCAGCGCAAACACGTCTCCACTCTCGTCTCTTGTGGACTCACAAACCTTATGCTGAAGCCAACCACTGAGCCTGGATCTCCGGGACCAGCGGCCGAGCCAGTGTCAACATAACACCCAACAGCTGAGTGAAAACCAAAAACGTCCACCAGTACATCCCCCAGATGGACCTTCCCCAAACAACCAGATGTTCAACTTTATGAAGTAAAACAGTGAGAGTTCGGTTTCAGAAACCCTTCAGCCAGGAGCTAACCTCCTTGTAGCTAAGACCAACCAGGAGCTGGGTCTCGGAAGAAATGAAGGCTTCTAATGCATCATCGATTAGATGCCTCTTGAATCTAAAGGATATTTAGGTGCTAAAGTTAGGTCTGAATGTCTTTGAAAAATCCATCCATCTGCCCAAAGAAGAGACAGGAGAATCCTTGCCATTGCTGCATGCCATCCTTGTTGTCTGTTTGATATCTGCCCACAAGCTGTGCCCGGGGGCAGCGGGCAGGGTTTATTGAGCTCTTGGGATGCAGAAGAGCTATGCTAGGTTTCTTCCCAGGTACATCTCATGGAATCTTCTCCAACCTCATGGAAAGGATCATCATTATCCCATTTTGCAGATGAGGAAACTGATTTCAGATAAAGCAATTAAACTAACTGTGGTCAACCCAACTTGGAAATAGTGGAGACTTGACATTGGGCGTTAGTGTTTTCAAGGGATTTCTTAAAGCTGCACCTGACTCGAAGCAGATGGAAACATATTGTCCATCTAACATCACAATAGAAACTTTAGTTCCTCATAGAAAAATCTAAGGTAAAAATAAATATTAAGAATTTAAAAATCCAATGCACAAAATGCACATTTTACTCTGTGGGGGTGAAATGACCAGTGATGGCTTGCTTTGGCTTTGAGCTGACAGGTCTGAAGAGACCTCTGTAAGCTTCAACGTCTCCCCTCATGAGAGAGCCCAGATGGGGACGCTCTGTGACAGAGATGTGATTCCCTGGAACTCATGGAGAACGGCAAACAGAGGCCACACAGGTGTGCAGGGCCTTCCCTGCTGTGATTATGGAAGTCACGTCAATTTTGGCGACCAGTTCATCAACAATTAGGGCTTTCGTGAGCAAGCGTTACCCCGACAATACTTCTCACATAACGAGTTGCCCTTCTAGTCTGACTGCCTTGCTCTTTCATGCCGAACTTCTGTCTCAGCAGGATGTGACAGAATCTGCTGACCTTCCCAGCTAGCTCACCCGTCATGTTCTCCCATGAAGCAGAAAGATGCGACAAACAGAGGCTCTGACAGGGAGCAGGGCAGAGCGCTCGGAGAGATTGATTCAGCAAACACTGGGCCTTGTGCCGATGAGGCAACAGGCACCCACTGTGTGAGAGAAATAGGGCACCCACTGTGAGCAAGGAATGGGCTGTACACACTGTGTGCAAGGAATGGGCACCTACTGTGTGCAAGGAACAGGCACCCACTGTGTTTGAGGTACTGTCACCCACTGTGTGTGAGGCCCTGGGCTGGGTGTCAGGGGACTAAAATGATGGCAAAACTGTAGCTGGGAAAACTCAGTGTCCCCCCAGTCTGTCCCCTCACGGCTCAGCAGAGGCTCTGGCCTCTGGATGTCCCCTGCTTAGTGGGACACACCTCCTTGTTATCCAGGCCTTTTTCTAAGAGATACAGGAGAATTCAGAGAAGTTTCCAGAAGGAACACCTGGAAGTCAGAACCCATCCCTGGGTCTCACCCCAGCAGCCTGAGGGACAACAGAGGAACAGGGTATGACCTCTCTGTGCAAGTGATGCAAGGCGGCAACAGTGGAGGACGCCTGGCCTCTGCCCAGCCCCATCCTGTTAGAGAACCTTCGCTTCTCTGGGCTTCAGCTTGCTCATCCCGTTAAGAGGTGTCAAAGAGGTGGTCTCCATGCTCCCCCCCACCCTCAAAGCCCCTTCTTGCCCCTTCATCCTTTCTTCCTTGTGTTGTCAGCTTGGGTTTCAGGCTGAGGGGATCCAGCCCAGGAACCATTCAAGGAGGCCCGTGCTGGCCTGGTCTCCCAGGCTGGGCTGAGACGGGCCGTCGCAGACTGAGCTGCTGGGAAGAGGAGGAGGAGGCCGTGGAGTCCAATTCCCATAAGGGCATCTCTGTGGAGAGTTTCCACCAAGTTGCCGGCAGCAATCAGAGGGAAGCAATGAGACCGGTCTTTGTTTCAAATACATGCCCTCTGAGGGTCGGGTTGGGAGGCAGCAGCAGGGTGGGGGCCACAGCTGGGAGGGAAGGGCAAAAGTCGTGCAGGCATTCTGAAAACTGTCACTTTAAAATATGGGATAAGCCCACTCAGGCTTCCAGGCAGGGTCAGTCCCCCGCTGATGAGGAAAGGAGCTGATGGAAAGGAAAACCTGCGAGCAACCAGAGTTAGACCGGAGCCTGCACTTGGGGAGACTTCCATTTGTTTTTCAAAGGGAGAAAGAGGAGAACCTCCCAGCCAGAGCATTTAGACACTTTCTCTTTTATGTTCACACCAACACACGACGGAGAGCGCGTCAGTATAAGCATATAGGAACACACACACACACACACACACACGCATCACCACGTCTTCAGCTTGATGCTTATATGTAAATATCTTCCCTGTTTGCTTAGAAATACAAAATTATCAGATTTCTTTAAACTTCAAGCTAGATAATGACTTTGGAGAACTTGCAAAGTCCATCACGTGGCTGTGAGCGCCCTGTATAAACTGGCCACCAGCGGGGTCAAATGACTAAGTTTCATGATCTGAGTTGCATTGAAATCACATGCATGGCTTTTAAATCCCAGTAGTTGGTGATTTTTTTTTTTTTTTAATATCTGCCAAACAGAACAATGAGACCCTTTTAAATCCCCCAGTGAGCAACTATTAAAACCACAATTTACAACTGTGCATATCATCTAACGTGTTAACCAGGTGTTCCACTGTTATTGTTTGAAATTCTACCTTGGTTTAAATCAAATGAAGAAAAGCCAAAAGTCCAATTAAAATCCCACATTGCCTCTTTATCGAGGGTAGGTGAAAGACATTTGTTATAGATTTAATGGCAAAAATCTCATAAAATGCTAGACCATCCTTTTTTCTTCCCAGTTTCTTATTTCTCGCTTAGATTCTCACAGCTTACTGGCATTTCCTGTTCCTAACTGGAGAAAAAAAAACATAGAATAAATCTAGGAATTTCTGGCTTAATTTTAGTAGCATCCTGGACACTCTAGCTGAATTTGACAATTGAGTGTTGTCATGGGATATTAAAATCGTGCAGTGGGCCCATTTAGGCGATTATTTCATAGGCTGTTCCTTAATAAGTTCCATGCCTCTCTGGGCCCCTTTTGCCAACATGTGTCCATTGTATTTAATAGTTCAGTGACAACAAATTTATGTTGCTAAGCTCCAAAAAGTAAACCCAACCCAAATACCTCCCCAAACGGCAGACGTTGACCAAGGTAACATGGAATTCCGTTGTCTTCACTGGACCATAATTATTTCCAGACTTAAACTGCCTGCCTTTGTCTTTGGCCATTTTTCCCACTCCGTCCTGACCTCCCCTCCCATCACGGAATCTTCTGCAGACATTTCTCTGTGGTCCCTTCACGCCCCGTCCAGCCGGCCATTCTCTTCCCTGGCAGAGGCTGCTTTGCCATCCAGCAAATTCACCTGCCCCCTTGGACCACCTTCCTTTTCCAGGGGATGAAAACGAGACAAAAGGATTTTCTGTAGCCCTAGCTGCACTGTAATAAATAACATGATCTGATAAATCGGATCAACTTTTTCTTTTCACAGAAATCGTGAAACTACAACAAAAAAAAAAGTGTCAGTTACAGCACATCTGTTCTCCTTTACGCCTTATTTAAGAAAATAATTCTTGCCAGATTTTTACCCACCCATAATAATTACACCATTTTTACAGATGTGGTTTTTAACAGCTTCATTTTGGCCCCCAATCTTTTATACAATTTGCAATGAATCTGCTTCTCGGCTTGCACTTCATTACGATTTGGCAATAAAGAGATGGAGATACAGGAACTCATTCCTAGAACTATAGCTTTTAGTGCTGTTTTTATAAACCAAATGGCTTGGGGTAGAAATGATCACTGTTGGCACTGCCATTATTATTACTATTATCGTTATTATTATCATTAGCAGTAGGACAATACTTACAAGTTGTGCAGTTGAGTATTTAATTTGGCAGTCACCCTGGAATTGTTTTCCTTTCTTGTTAATATCTACTCCCTTTCTGAGCTCCAGCCCAGAGCAAGGCTGTTCCCACAAGTCCCTTGACGCAGGTAAAGATGGCAGGACTTTCCCCAGATGCAACCAGCAGCACCCACACCTGCTCTACACAGCCCCAAACACCGTGGACGCTGCAAGGGGCCTCAGAGCCGGCCCAGGACTCTGTGAGCTCCCAGGACCTGGGGAATGAAGCAGACAGGGACAGGACACAGGAAAGCGCAGGGAATCACAGCAGGAATCAGACACAAAGCCGGTTAAGAACTAATGGAGTCAAGCAGAGTGAGTGACTGCATGGAAATTTTGAGACCACCACGGAGGAGCCTCCGTGAAGGCTGTGGGGCCTAAGCTGGAATAACCATTAAAGGGAACAAGCAACAGACAGCGTTTTACATTACAAGGCGCTTGTAAATGGGCGCGTCGTTCAGTGTCACAGACTTTGCTGGTGAGTGTAGATATGGAAACAGGCTCAGAAAGGTCCAGTGCTGTGCGAATGCTTGTGGGCTGTGTAGGTGTCACGCTGTGGCCACGCCGAGCCCCTCGTGTGCTGCATCTTCTGAGAGACTAGAACTGGAGCCACGACCGACCCCATGCAAGCTGTGCTGGGAGATACGGGTCCCAGCTTACAGAGCCCTACCCGGCCGGCGGAAGTTCTCTCCTGGCCTGGGAGCCACCTGAGGACAGAGACCACGGGAAATAGGAAATGCCTCTAAACACAATAGGTCACAGTCAGAGAAAGACACTCATGTCACCCGGGCCAGCACAGGTCCCCCTCCCACAGTCATGGGGTGAGAATTCACACTGGGCAAACACCTTCCCCCAGGGGCCTACAAATTCCGGGGGCCTGATGGCTCCAGAGCAGCTGGCATTGCCTCCCCTGCTGAATTTCATTGGTTTCCCCCTTATGTTGTGCCCCATGGCGACACAGGCATAATTATTTACTTTCTTTAATTTCTAGTAAAAACAAAACAAAACAAAAAATCATGCCAGCAAACAAAACTGACTCTTGGGAGAGTCAGACTTTCCCGAATTGGGATATATGGAAGTGTTAACATCACCACCCATGAAGGAAACAACCAAAATGGAGTATCAGGCGTGATCTTTTCCATGTATTTCTAGACTATTTCCACACTCAGAACCCAGCTTCCCAAACTCTGGGTGGACCCCCGACTCTCTCCACTTCTCCTCCTGCCTCTTGCTCCCAGCACTAGCAACCAAGGCCCCACATTCTCTCAGCCTGCTCCATCCCACCTCTGCCAGCTCCTGCCATCAAACCCGTTCCCGGCCAAACCCGTTCCGGGCCGGCCTCCCGGGGCCGAAGCTTAGAAAGCGAGTTCCTTAATCAGGTGCACCATCCATAGGCTTGGTCTAGGCTCGTGGGGTTGCCTTTTTCCAGTTGGAAAAGAATTGTTCGATGTATCAAAGAAGGTATGAGGGGTGCCACGCAAGGCCCTTCATGGAGACGTGGACGGGCCGGCGTGCAAGTGAGCCCCCAGCGTGGGTCCCTGGGCAGAGGGGGCCCTTGGCAGGGCTGCTTCTGATGGCCTCTGCTGCTGTTGTCCCTGACCCTTTGCAGGCATCTTTGGGTGGGTCGCCTGGGTCCCCAGCTTCATTAGCAGCCGGTCTAGGGCTGCAACACGACAGCATCAGGCCCACGTGGGCCGTCCGGGGCATCAGAGTGGCAGAGCGAGCGGCTTGCTTTGGGCTGGGCGGCCTCACTCCCGTAATGAATTTAGATGATATTCAGCTGCCTCTGCTACTTAATTCACTCGGCGGCCTTGGCGTTGGAAGAGAGGAGCGAAGGGAGCCGAGTAAATCCCGTGACTTGGTGTTAGAGGGGCTCCGACAACAGGCCCGCGCGCCCGGGGCCTGGCCAGCGCCCCTGGCCCACCTCGGCAGGGCCGCCGTCCCCGGGGCCCGGCTCAAGCCCCTACAAGGCGGCACAGCAGCGCTGGCTGGTGTTCCGCGTGCCCTGCTCTGGGTGGTCTGGGGACTTCGCCTGCTTCCGAGCTCATTTGCCTGCAAACGCCCTCACCTTGTCAGCGCCAATAATTATCCAGTCGGTGCTACTCAGAGCTGCCATTCCTTAAGATTGGATTAGATTGAAGAGGCTGAGGGCCCGCTCCTCTGTGCATTTTCTCAGTCAGTTAGCGTAATCACTGGGGGCCTCGGCGAGGCCTACAGCAGAGCTACACTAACTTTCTCTCCCCGTCCTTATTACGGAGCTTAATAACAGCAGGCAGTGTATTAATATGTAAGAGATCAAGAGATTATTGATTAGAGTCACTTGCCTAATATCCCCTGTCCGTCATGTAGTGCAGCAGCCCTTTCATGATATTTTGTGTCAGGCCATTTAAATATTCATGACCGAGTTGCTTTGTACCTCCACGGCTGAATTTCTAATTAATCTGTCAAAAGAAATACAATATGCCCGGAAGCCTTATTATTATAAGGGTCAGCTGAAACAGAGATGGCCTGGCGAGGCCTAAGGGGTAATTAATTATAACAATACAGTGTTTACCTTGTGTGGTACCTGCGGCCTAAATGAGGGCTAAATTAGACTCCAACCACCCCAGCCTGCGTTTGAAGCCGCCTGATCTGCCAGACTAGATCATAATGATGGGAGGAGAGAGCCGAGAGCCGCGGCTATGTAACAACATAATCAGCAATTATAGCTGCGAAATGGGGAGAAGGGGAATTTTATCTCATTAGAAAAGCCCAAGTAGAAAGTTTTTTTTTCTGTCACCAGCTCTTTTCTTTCGAATTCAAATGATTCCACTCTAAAGGTGAGGGATCTCAAATCTAATTCCAGTGCAGAGAGCTGGCCTAATTAGTGGTATACTTTGGCTAAAATATGAATGACATTTGTTCCAGCTTGCAGCGGCCTATTAATAGAGGGTGTCAGAGTGAAACATTAAGTGTATCATTCTTCTGTCAATTTATTTCTGTCATTATTGTTTCTTTATTTCCTCTGCCACATTATGGTCACTAATTTCTTCTCACTTTTATGAGATTCTTAATGTGGGCCTTTAATGAACTCCAAAAACTCAACCACAACTCTGAAATTAAAATACTAGGATCCTGTCAGGGTGGCGCGACAGAGTAAAACTTGAATAGTATCATTCTTCTGTCAATTTATTTCTGTCATGATTTTTCTTTATACCCTGCCACATTATGCCCACTAGTTTAATTCCATTTTTATGTGACTTGTTAATGTGAATTTTAGGTGGCTTTTAATCACCTCCAAATTTGTAGAATATCACAATAAATCATAACTGTATCCCCTCTTATGACAATTTATTTCTGTCATTATTTTTTATTTCTCCTTCCTTATTACAACTCTGAGTTTCATCTCCTCCTCTGTGACCTTTACATTGTTGCATTTTAAAAAGAAGCACATAGAAAGTTTGCTCTTTCTCAGTAACTAAAAGAGAGAAGCCATCTTATGGGGCTTCGGCTTCCCCGGCCCCGCGGTCACAGGTGTGTTTATTCCTCCGACTCTCCCCCTGGCCGGCAAGATGTGTGCATCCAGGGAACGGAGTGTTAGCTGGGAATTTAGAAAGCGAATGTGTTGCTGGGACAAAAAGAGCAAAACAAATGGATTTAGACATGGACGGATGCAGAGACAATGGGTTGAGTTTTTAAAAAATCGTTCATTTAATTCCTGCAACAAGGGTCCAGTAATTGTGCAACTTGAGGAAGGAAAGAATCTCTCCCACGAGTGGGTTGTGCTGTAGCTATTGATTTTGGTCTCTCAAGTCCATCTTTTAAAGCAGGGGTTGGCAGAGTGGCTCAGGTGCCAAATCTGACCCTGACACATTTTCTGTACAGCTCTTGAGCTAAGAATGGGTTTTACATTTGTAAATGGATAAAAAATAAAGCAAAAGAAGGAGAATATTTTGTGACATTTGAAAATCATAGGAAACTCAAATTTCAGCATCTATAAATTGTTTTTTTTTAAAGATTTTATTTTTTCCTTTTTCTCCCCAAAGCCCCCCAGTACATAGTTGTGTATTCTTCGTTGTGGGTTCTTCTAGTTGTGGCATGTGGGACGCTGCCTCAGCGTGGTCTGACGAGCAGTGCCATGTCCGTGCCCAGGATTCGAACTAACGAAACACTGGGCCGCCTGCAGCGGAGCGCGCGAACTTAACCACTCGGCCACGGGGCCAGCCCCTATAAATTAAGTTTTACTGGAACCCCGTGGTCATTCCTTTTTGTAATGTCTATGGCGGCTTTGGTGTTAACATGGTAGAGCTGAGTAGTTAGGACAGAGGCCATATGGCCCAGAACCTAAAATATTTACTCTCTGGCCCTTTATAAATAAAGGTTGTTGGTCCCACTTTAAAGAAAGGAAATTAGTTAGCAGTCCTAATTTCTCTTGACTGTGACAAAGAGTTTGGAGTCAACGTTCAGAAAGAGGTTATAGAATTTTGCAGATTGGCCCAAACAAGCCGAGTAGCTAGGATGCCTGAACTTCTATGTCCGTTCTCTGGGCTGCATTTTGGATGGTTGAACTCGTATTTGGAGAAGAGCTTTCATTCATTTATGGCTTCAAAAATTATTTGCTGTGTTTCAATACTTGCAACAAGGATTGCGTTAGGGTATCAGGCCCTGGAGAAATGGAGCTGGTGAAGGCATGGCCTCTGTCCTCAATAATCGGGTTCTCCTCCACTGCAGGGAACACAAATTTAAATCCTTTGAGTGGAAGAATTCCAGACAGCCCGCATTAATATGAGTTAAAATGTTGAGGCGGGGGCAGAGGAGAGGTTAGGGCCATCATAGCCCAAAGCTGACTAACGATTTACCTTAACAAAACTTACCGAGCGCATGACATAGGCCAGGCCTTTGCTTGGCAGTGGGAATTCGGGAATGCATCACTTGCAAGGCACCCTGCCTTCAAGGAACTGCCAACCTCACCTTTTACTGCTGAGGCTCCTGCATATGGCACTTCCTGCATTGTTTTCAACTCTTATTTTACCTGCAGGAATGGGAGGTACTGAGTTTAAAACTTGACTCAGATACCTACCGGCCCTCTCAAGCCTTGGAACCCATGGTTTTCTAGGCTCAACTTCCAGTGGCATCCAAAACAACCAAGGTTGATGGCTCCCCCTTCTCTGTGGGATCACGTTCACACTTCTGTGTCCAACCACAGGCTGACCCCACAGGGCTTCCTAGGCTGGAGCCCACTTCAGCCCTCGAAGGAACCTCTGGGTGCTGAACACCAGTGGACTCTCCCCTCTGAGTTGCGACTCGTGACTCGCTGCCCCTCGGACATTCACTCCCAGGAGCACCTTCTTTTCCTTCGGTGTGTTATCCTGAGGTTCCAGCTGCTCCAGAGCCTTCTCATTTTCTCACCTGGAAACCAAGACATGGGCCTTCAGTGCCTGCCACTTAGAACGCAGCCTCACGACTGGGCTGCCCTGAGCTCAAGCGTCATACTCACTCGCTTTTCATCATGGGCTCTCTCTTTCTCCCTCTCTGTCTCTCTAACAGAGTAATTGTATTTATTTTTCAGTGATTCCTCCTCCCTGATAATAAAAGTAATATATTCACTTATTGGAAAATATAGGAAATTATCAAGAAGAAATAAGCACCCACAATTTTAGCATCTATAAAGACATACTATTAATTCCATCTTATTTCTTTCCATCCTTTTCTTCATTCATAACTGATATCTATGAGATAACATGTCTTTTATTTTAACCTATGTATTCAACGTTATATTAACCACATTTTCATGCATTAAAAATTTCCACCCACATGTGTTTTTTCAAAAGGCTGCATATAACCTTTTGATAATAATAATAATAAATTAAACATACTAGGAATAGATGGGAACATCACTAACAGGATAAAGGACATCTATGGGATACCCACAGCTGATGTTGTGCTTAATGGTAAAAGACTAAAAGCTCCCCCCTAAGGTCAATAACAAGACAAGGATGCCCACTCTCCCAACTGTTAGTCAGTGTTTTGCTGGAGGTTCTAGACAAGGCAATCAGGCAAGGAAAATACATAAAAGGTATCTATATTGTAAAGGAAGAAGTAAGCCTTTCTCTATTTTCAGACAACATGATCCTATATATAGAAAAATCTTAAGAAATCCATGGAAAAGTATTAGAGCTAATAAATGAGTTCAGCAAAGCTGCAGGATAGAAGGTTGATATAAAAATAATAATCATATCTATACAGTAGTGATAAGCAACCCAAAAACAAAATTAAGAAAACAATTTCATTTACAATAGCATCAAAAAGAAATAAAATACTCAGGAGTAAATTTAACAAAAGAAATCAAAGACTTATATGCTGGAAAGTACAAAAACTCATTGAAAGATATTAAATAAGACCTAAATAAATGGAAAGACATCCCATGGTAATGGATTAGAAGACTTGCCATTGTCAACATGGCAATATTCCCCAAGTTGATCTATAGGATTAAGGAAACCTCTATCAAAATCCCAGCTAACATTTTTGCAGAAATTGACAAGCTGACACTAAATTCACGTGGAAATGCAAGGGACTCAGAATATCAAAACAACCTTGGAAAAAAAAATAACAAAGCTGGTGGACTCACACTCCCCAATTTCAAGACTTAGTATATAGTCACAGTAATCAAGGACAGTGTGGTACTGGCATATAGATCAATGGCATAGAATTGAGAATCCAGAAATAAACCCAAACTTTTATGGACAATTGATTTTTGACAAGTGCCAAGACATTTCAATGGAGAAAGCAAGTGGATTTCTACATGCAAAGAATGAATTTTGACCCCTACCTCACACCATATATAAAATTTATCTCAAATTGATCAAATACCTAAATGTAGGAGCTAAAGCAGTAAATTTTTTAGAAGGAAGCATAGGTATAAATCTTCATGAGCTTGGAGTAGGCAATTGTTTCTTAGAAGTGACACCTAAAGCATAAGCAAAGAAAAGATACATAAATTTGACTTAATCAAAATGAAAAACTTTTATACTTCAAAGGACACTATCAAGAAAGTGAAAAGACAGCTCACAGAACGGGAGAAAAAGTTGGCAAATTATTATAAGTGTATAGTATCCAGAATATATCAAGCATTTTACAACTCAACAATCAAAATGCAAATAACCTTATTTCAAAATATGCAAAGGATTTGTACAGACATTTCTCTAAAGAATATATAAAAATGGCCAATAAGCACATGAAAAGATGCTCAACATCATTCGTCATTAGGGAAATGCAAATCAAAAGTACTTCACACCACCAGGATGGCTGTAATAAAAAAGACAATAAATAACAATTGTTCGTGAGGATGTGGAGAAACTGGAAACCTCATACCTTGCTGGGGGGAATGTAAAATGGTGCAGTTACTTTGGAAAAGTCTGGAAGTTCCTCATATAACTCAGAACTACTCGAAGGTGTATACCTAAGAGAATTGAAAACACGTATCCACACGCAATTTACACAAATGTTCATAGCAGTACTATTCATAATAGCCAAAAAGTAGAAACAATACAAATGTTCAACTGCCAAATGGATAAACAAAATGTGGTTTGTTTAGCCATACAAAGGAATGAAGTCCTGATACCTGCTAGGACATGGTTGAACTTTGAAAACGTTATGCTAAGGGAAAGAAGTCAGACACAAAAGAACACATGCTGTCTGAGCCACTTATCTGAAATGTCCAGGACAGGCAAATGCATGGAGATAAGAAGCAGATTAGTGGTTGCTGTGTGGAGGAGAAAATGGAGAGTGTCTGCTAAGGGGTACAGTTTTTTTGGGAGTGATGAAAATGTTCTGGAATTAGACAGTGAGGGGGTCTTAAACCTGTGAATATACTAAAAACCATTGAACTGTACACTGTAAAAGTGTGAATTTTATGTTGTATGAATTATATCTTAAGAAAAGACTATATAATTATATCATAGAACTAAAATTATATTGATTATTCCCTGATTATTGGGCAGTGCTGTGTACCTTGTACAGCCCACAACTGAAGCATCTCTCCCACACGGTTTCCCTGTAGGATACAGAGAAGTTGAAGAAACATCGAAGACACATGGGCCTTTTCCTGAATAGCGCCGTCCGTAAATGCCAGGGAGCCTGTGGACGCCTTCCTGGTTTCCGAAGATTGTCCCTGAGCAGAGGGATAGTGCTGACTTCTCCTCACTCCTCCACCCCACGGACTCTGGGCCTGGCTGTGAGCGCTGAACTGAACAGGAAGGCACCCTCAGGAGGGCAGGCTGGACTCACACCCCGGAGGAGACCAGGCAGCAGGCAATAAGGAAATGGGACTGACTCGAAGGACCTCAACCCTCCACTTCCTAGTCTAACCCAGTTGCTCCTCTGTCATGGCTTCTGGGGCATCTTTCTTATTACAATCTGGAGAGTGCAGGTGAATATATATGTGCATACATATGCATGTATGTATCATACGTGTACACAAACACCCATACATATGTATACGTAATATGTATATTTATTTTTAAATGTTTCACTATTTGTTGTTATGAGAATTTCCTAACCCAGAGAAGTGCTGAAAATAATGATGCAATAAATGCACATGCTCCTTTCATCTGGATCTCACAATTGTTCACATTTTGCCATATTTGCTCTCTCCTCTGTGTATGTTTTTATACACACATTTTTTCTGTATTTGAAAATTTTCCAACTATGTGAAAGTTGGAAGCCTCATGATAGCTAAATTATAAACACTTCACCTTATATCCCCTAAGAATAAGGAGATCTATTCTACCAGCCACAATACGATACTACACTGAGAAAATTATGAATAACCTCACAATATTATCTCAAAGCCAGACCAAAGCCTAATTTTCTTAATTGTCCCAAGGACGTCTTTGACAGGATCCAGTTTAGATCCATATTTGGTTTGGGCTGTTTCTATGTCAGTTGAGTCTCTTTCAGTCTGGAAAAGTCCAGCCTTTTTTCTATGACAATGTAATTTGAAGAACGCCAGATGTTGTCTTGTGGAAGACCCCACCTTCTGAATTTGTCTAATTATTCCTCATCATTGTTGTTTCAGTCTTTCCTCCAGCCCTGTATTACCTCCAGGCTGGAAGTCTGATTTAGAATCAGATTATATTTTAATGATCTTTAAATATTAAATTAATATAGATTTATTAAAGAACATTTGGAAAGTAGAGAAAAGTAGCAAAAATTTTTTAATCACCCATATTCTCTTTCGTGCTCAATTTTATTTTCTATAATTCCTTGTAGTCTTTTCTGAACATTCATTTGGTCATTTATTCACCCATTCATTCCTTCAATACTTATATTTTATTTCCTTTGTATTCTGTCTGTGGAATGCCTCCCACATGTCAGAAACGATACAGCCCTGTTTAAGTGGCCACACTCGGGCTACATAAGCGCATTTTAATTCTGCTTTTTTCACTACACATTTGCTGTAAGCATTTTCCATGTCACCACACAGTCTGCAATTTTCTTTGTAGTTAATTCATGTATTGTAAATTAATTTTTTCTTCCAAAATTAAGAAAACAGTTATTGCCCCAACCAGTGAAATAATATAAAGAGGCAGAAATAAAAACGTGATCTCTGTTTTCTGTTTCCTCAGCCTTTCCAGGTGGCCTATGCCAACCAGCCCTTGCCTGGCTTCCAAGTGTTAGTGGCTTTGAATGGCCACAAAACACAAGCTCCAACGGGTAGGGGTGGCAGTGTGGGTTCAAGGTGAGCCCAAGGGCCTGGGATATGCTCTAGTCCATCTCACAGGTTAGCCCCCTCATGACATATCTTTAGTGATAGGACTGCCCTGCTGATTGACAGCAGCAACTGCAGCATCTCATGGGCCGGACTCAGACCCATGTGGCCAGACGCAAAACAATGGGATGGGGTCCAGAGATTTCCATTTAAAACAAGCTCGGCCAAGCAAGGCTGAAACTTTACTGAGGGTACTGACTCCCCATTTCTTGGCATCTCCAGGTTTCCATTCTTGGCAGCCTTGTCCTACGTTTACTCACAAGCCAGCCAGAAACACACCAAAATGAGCAGCCTTGGCCTTGTGAGCACGTGATGATTGTGATGGGTTGGGAAGGAGGGGGGAAGTGGCAATTCAGGATCTGGATACTCAGAAGCAACAAGGGGCAGAACTAGAGGAATGCACCCAGAGAGAGCTCCCATGTGTCCACCACATTCTGTCGGCAACCGCCCCTCCTCCTTGACTGAGTGTCTCTTCTTCCCTTCCACAATCACTGTGCATTGAATGGCTGCTATGCATGCTGCTGGGCCAGGCAAGGCCCCTGAGTACAAACCAAAAACATGCTTGCCTTGAAAATGCACACCTACCTCCCAGCATCTTTATTCAGATTTGTTGTCCAAAACCCCCAACAGGGTTGCTGAGCACCACTACTTTTCAGTTGTTCAGAATGATAAGTTATTTTAATCTGAACAAAAAGGTTTTCTTCAAAGATAGTTTTATGATTTTGATCAGAAAAGAAAGGCATGCTCATTATTAAGCCATTCAGAGTTTTGCAGAAACTCTTTGCTAATTTTTGGTGTATGTAATTCTGGTGTTTATATGATTACGGGTGTATACAAATCACAATAATGCAAGATGGGGTTGTATGATATTAACTACAAATCTACATCCTCATTTTAATAACTACGTAGTACTTATTTCACAGATATTTTATAATTTGTCTAACCCGTTCTTTACTATATGAAGTTTTGGTTGTTTAAAATAGTTTTTTAATAAACAACTTAGAAAAATAGCTGTGTTTATATTATCTTTCATTAATTTCCTTATGTTGATCATTGGAAACATAATTGCAAGTATTAACACTATTAAAGTTTGTACTACATTGTGATGATTTCCTTCACAAAATTTGTACAAATTTCTTTCTTCCTGGTGGTTGAGAATGTCCATTTCACCATATCGTATTCAACACTGCATTTTATTTTTGATTTATTTCACATGCATTTGTTTTTGCGTATTTCATTTTTGCATATTTTTATTATTTTTTTCATCCTAATAAGAAAAATGATATCTCAGGTTAATTTTCTTTTTCCGATTATAAAGAATTCTTTGTTGGTTGGTTGGTTGGTTTGTTTTTGGTGAGGAAGATTGGCCCTGAGCTAAAATCTGTGCTAAACTTCCTCCACTTTGTATGTGGGGTGCCACCACAGCATGGCTTGATGAGCAGTGTGTAGGTCCATACCTGGGATCTGAACCAGTGAATCCCAGGCCACTGAAGCAGAGTGCGTGAACTTCACTACGCCACCAGGCAGGCCCCATGAATGATTCTTAATATCTTTCCATTTGCTACTTCCGTTTCTTTGACCATCTTTGTACTGAGTGTTAACCCTTTCGGATGATCTGAAGGATGCTTTTTTGTGGTAAGGCTACCAGCTCCTTCTCTGTGCTCTCTTGAATGTAACTTTCCTAGTCTGTCAGGTATCTACATTTTCCTTAAGATTTTTGGGTTTTGTTTGTTTTAAATTTTTTTGCTTTACTTTTTGCTTGTTTGCTATATGTAAGTAGGATTTTTTTCCTAGCTAAATCTCTCCGTCTTTTTTCCTCATGATTTTACCTTCTGACTTAAGCTTAGAAGACCTCTCCCACTTCTCAAGATCATTTGTTTATTCCTTCTACTTCATATAGGGCTTTATTTCTTATGTTAAAGCTATAATACATCTGGATTGAATTTCGGTATATATTAGGAGGAATCAGATGCTTCTGGTAATAGAGTATCTTTCTGCAAATAAGAAAAAGGACAAAAAAGGGGATGGCCCAGTGGCATAGTGGTTAAGTTTGCACAATCGTCTTTAGCAGCCCAGGGTTTACAGGTTTGGATCCTGGATGTGGACCTATACACCACTTATCAAGCCATGCTGTGGAGGCATCCCAGAAACAAAATAGAGCAATATTGGCAGAGATGTTAGCTCAGGGCCAATCTTCCACACCAAAAAAAGAAAGAAAAAGAACAAAAATAAGTTAATATACTATTGTTTCACAATAATACTAGTAATAATCAGCACAAAATAAATTACTAACAGAAAATTAATAATTGTAATTACATAATGATTCAAGACTCACTGAATGTACTTAGAGTTTAAATTGGAAACTCAGCAACATTATTCTGATAAATTAAACGGCAAAGGATATAAACTATAGCATGAAATGTTCAAATTCTTAGGCAGGGCCCTAATAGTAATAGATTTGTTGTTGTTTGTTTTAAGTTTTATTTTATTTATTTATTTAATTTACTTTTTAAAAACATATCTGTGGATGCGTACATCAGTAGACAAGGCCCTCACGTGTCGAGCCTCCAGACATATTCCATGTTTCTAGATTAACAAGATCACTCAGTGATTGAACCTGTTCTCCCTCCCTAAGTCTGAAGCAGAATGATACGCATCTACCACGTCAGAGCCAGACACTTGGCTTTCATCTGCTGGAAAATTGTCATAATGCACTAGCTTGTGTTCAGCCAAGACTCTTTACTGCCATCTGCTTGAAAATTCTCAAATGCGTGTATACAAGCACCCATCTCTGGAGTCACAAAGTCGTAAGACGAGGGTGAAAAACTTTCAAAACTATAAAATGGAGACATGTAAAAGGCAGCCTCTTAGTTATCCTTGTGAAAGACATGGCTGGACCCCTGTGTGCAGCCCCCCAGTGATGCTGGGCTTCCCCCATGCCCGCCTTGCAAATGCCTGCCTACTTAGGGGTCCCGTCACCACTTATTAAACAATTTACTTTTCACAGTGTTTTAAAATGCCGCTTAAAAGCGCACACTGAATCACCGTGCATCCTTGGGTATTTTTTGTATTCTTTCTTCTACTTTTTCATTCTCTTTGTGTCTGCACTGTTACTACACTGTGTTAATTCTACAGATCGTCTGACAGAAGGTGTAATCAGCTCCTCCTCATTATTTGCATTGTTTTTTCAGGAAGGTTCTGACTATTTTGCATGTTTATCTTTTATGTTAAATTTAGAACTCGTTTTGCCCATTTCCAAAACCTACTCCACAAAAAAGTTTGTCAGAATTTTATTGGGATGATGTTTAGCATAAAAGATAATTTGGGGGAGGATTGTCATCTTTACAGTATCAGTCTTTCTGAAGAGAGGGTGTGCATCTCCATTTATTCAAGTTTTGGTTTTTGTCTTAGATTTTTATAGTTTTGCTCATACACTTTTTCTGTGCGTTTCTGGGTAACTGTTCTTAGGTAGTTTATAGAGTGGTTTTGCTATTGTCAATGAAATCTTATATTCCTTTTATTACCAAAATGATTCTCGTTGGCTTATAAGAAGGTGATCGATTGTTTATTTTAAATTTTGTATATCACTAAAATCTTGTTTCTATTTATAATAATTCTTGTAAATTCTTCAATTTTTCAAGTAAACAATCACTACGTTTCACAAATGATGAAAAATATCCTCTCTATCCTATTGTTTATACTTTTGTTTTTCTTTTCTGAATTTACTATGTTTGGTTAGCACATCCCAAACAATGTAAGAAAAGAGAAGTGATAGCAGTGAACAGGCTTTGGCGAGACGATCATTTTTCCAGAACGTGTCCATCCAGTGAAGCAGATGGTCCTCCATCCTCTGGCGGGTTCCCTCTCCTCCGTCACCCTTAGCCGAAGCTTTCCCAGGCTATGGTGCCCATGAGGTGGGGGGCTTCCGCAGGCTGAGGATGGCTAAGGGCCCCCAGATGCTTCCTCTGCTTGCAGTTGAAGTCGTGGGAGAACGCTAAAGAGTCGCTCCTTCCTCAGAGTGATCTGAGCTTAAGGACCACCTTCTACTCAAAATAAGTTGAGCCTGCCAAAGTATGGAGGAGGTTCCCCCAAACTGCCAGCAGTTAGGGCAGCGGGAGCCTCCCTCTCATCCAGGCATGGAGGGATAAGAGAGGAAGCGGGTGATTCTGAGGGGCCGGGTAGGTACTGAGACTCAGTTTCAGTTCTGTGTCAGCTGCTTCCATGGCCTCTGTTCTGTTCTCCCTTCATTCACTGATTCATAAAACACCTACTATGTGCCACACTTCGTACTAGACCCCAGGGAGGCAGAAAGAAAGGCAAGTTCTCACTCTCACAGTGGAAGAGGGGCCTCTTCAAATGCTTCACCTGTGCTGAGAGCAGAGCCTGGCTTGCAGAGTTGGAGGCAAACATGGCTGAGGACTCCACAGTGTTGAGCTGCACCTTACGCTGAGGTGGCAAGTTCACCAAGCAGACTTGGGCAGTGTTCCGGGGCGTCAGAGGAAGGGTCAGGGCTGATGTCGGGGTGAGCGGCACGGAAAGACGGCTCCCATTCACTTTCCCCATGACCACAGACCCCGGGCCACGTTCCTAGAGAGGCTGCATTTTCTTAGCCCGGATGCTGGCCTGCGTGACCACCTGCTTAAATGGGTTTTCTGAGATTCTCTGCACATGGGTAAAAACTAGAAAAGCCACGGGTTCTAGAGATTTTAATCTTTTCGGGATAAACTTAGCAGTCTTCAGACTTAGCTTGAAAATAGGTTTACCTTTTACAATTTCAGCTCCTTCTAAAATTGGGTGATCTTTCCCCAGACATGCAGCAAACCCTACGAAACAAGCTGCAGATGACATTCTGAACGCTCAGCTTCATTGGCAACTTCCCAAGTTCTGTGGAAAATCCAGAGTTCACGCAGGGCCAGGAGGGACTTGGGAAGCCAGGGTGTCCTTTGCCTTCGCCCCTGGGGTTCCATTAGAAGCAACACCCAAAATACCTAGCAAGCGTTCCTTCCTATACAACCCAGTTCTTTGAACTCCACACTGGCTAATGATTGTGAAAGGGGATTAAAGCCTGTTATTTTAAAGAAAGACTACTTCCCACTTGAATTACTTTTAAACACACCGCTTTGCCTCTAATTTAAAATGAATAATAGGCTTAGAGCAGACAACAAAAGATCATTAACCTCATAAGATAAGTGTATCAGGAAACCTGTGTTTTGCCAGCAAATGGAATAAAATGGTAGAAATGTGCTAATGTGCACTTTTTTTTTTTAAAGCATCATTATCTGGGGGCCATCTTTTTTTGGTATTAAAATAAGAATACTGAGTTCTCCACAATGCCCACTTGAGCTTTTGTTTGGCCCTAATTGAAAGCAAACCTGTACGTGGAAAATGACCCTTACAGATGGGAGCGGTTTAGGTTGGGTTAAAAAAAATTAATCATGTATTTTTTTTTTTGCAGTGAACAATTAACTTAGACAGTAGCTTTCATGTGTTGTTTGTGTTCTTATTTCATTTTCTGTCTTAATAACCAATCAGAATGGAAGTCCTATCCCAGTGCCGGGTTTGTAATTGAAGACGCAAAATCCACAGCAAGAAGCAGCAGCCAATTCGGGGAGGCCTGAAATTAAAGATTCTAAAATTTTGTTTTTAATTAAATGTGTGTTTTCAGAAAAATTCTGACATTGGAGAAACTTTAAATTTTAATCCTTTTTTGTATCTCTCAGTAGATAAAGAGAAAACAATAAGAAGGATGCTGTAAAAACAATTGCGGTGGAAAAGAGCCAGTTTGGAAACACAAATAGAACCAGGTAAAGACAGGCTGTGTGTTTAGAAGTGCGTGTGTCTAGAAGCTTCTGGTCCCACGTGGAAGCTGGGCAGGATGCCTGTGCCTGTGGCTAGCCAGGCCTGCACTAAACCCTTCGCTGTGCAGTGGCCAGCCCACAGGATGCTCTAGATTCTGCTTCTCCAGCTCCAGCCTTTTCCTCCAGCTTCAGGCTGCAGAGGACGGGCATGCGACTGTGCGTGCACGGCCCCCCGGAAGAGGACAGGAGAGAGTGGGCAAGGCTGAACAGCTGTCTCTTCTGGGCTTCAAAAACTCCTGTCAGTTGGCTACTGACTGCCTTCCTAATGCACCCTCTTCTAATTCTTAATTAGAGCGACATAGCTAATTAATAAGTTTTTTCCAATTATAAATTAACTTAGGATCAGAACTCTGGCTTTGCATGTAATTTCCTATAATCGCTAAAGCTACTGCAAAAACATGCCGCCTGCCAAGCGTAACTTTTTATTTAACACAGACAGACAAGTTCTCACTGGGTTTACATTTTACAGCAAATTATCTCTGTTGGGATTTATGGAGAGAAATTAAAAAAAAAATCAGAGTTCTTTTTTCTTCCTGTCCTCCCTCCTTTTTTCTTTCTTCAACAAAATAGCATCCTTAATGGAGAATTCCTTTTGGAGATTTCAGGTGAAGCCGTCTCAACATTTTCCTGTTATTAGGGGGTAGGAAAAGAGAAAGAACAGGTGATAATTCCTTTTTGTTCATAACTGTTACCACCTTTTCATGGTTCCTGCAAAAATGATTTGGGAGGTGCCGGCATGCTGTTCATTTATAGAATCTTAACTGGAGAGACACTTATCTCTTTAGTAATGAAGGAGTGTAATTAAAGGTGGGTCTGTGGACCAGGCATCAGCCCTGGCAACATGTCACATCCTTGGCTGCCACAATTCCTCAGTGGTTTATCAAAGACTACTCCTTTAATATGGAGATTACACTTATGTACTTGTCTGAACTTGAAAGGCATTTGCCTAATTTACTTATTAATGAGATGTAAATCTATTTGTACGGCACGTCACAAGTTTCTCCGAAATCGCTGCTACTTAACCGGTGATAAACCCTATGATTTAAACGAAAAATAATACATTTAGCTTTCCACATTCATTCTGTTAAAAATTGATATAGTCTATGTTAAATTTATTAATATTGCTTGCTGTCATTCAGTTTGCAGCCCTTGCTGAAATATGACTTGACAGCGGCCGCATTAAAGATGTATGCCATTGTATTCAACAAAGATTAATGAAGCCCGGTAAAAATAGCTGTAAAAGAGAAAGTGATCCGAATGTAAAATCAGTGAATTAAATGAGGCCGCGCATACCATTTGTTAATATGCATGAGGAGGGAGGCAGCGAATGAAAATGTCTCTATGCAAAGTTCATTTGGGAATGTTTCAATATTGTCTGGATATCCCCCCAACTATTGAAGAGCGGCCTAATGGAGCCCGGCGGTCCACAAGGATCAGGCCTGCCCCATGTCTGGGCGCCCTCAGAGGTGCCACAAGCTGGGATGGGGCAGGTGGCCAGGGACCGCCAGCACCCAGCCACCTATGCATCTTGCTGTCCTGGCAGTTCTCTCCAAGTCACCCTTCAGCGCATCCTCCTCGAGATCGCTCACCTACATCGGCCTCCGTCTGTGTGAAGGAGAATGAACTCGGAGCATTTCTTCTAGGATTTAGGCTCCAAGCTCAGGTGCTGTCAAGATCAAGTCTGCTGGGTTTGGATCCTGATGGCAGACCAGAGGTTGACGCCTTTCCATACCTTGATATTCTGTTTCTCCAAATGAAGAGAGAGGTTAACACTCCACTGTTCAAAGTTCTGGGACATCACCAGATGAAAGACCTACATGAGCCCAAATTATTCTCGTAGCATTGAAGGGCTCAGATCCAGGGATGTTCACCCCACCTGTCTGTTGGTCTGTCTGCATGTGGAGCCTGTTCCTCTTCCGGCACCTGTGTACTGAATGATTGGGTAGTGCTTTCTTTGTACTATTTGGAGGTGATGATTTATTTCCACAGTTCTCATTATAAAATCCTGCTGGTGTCATACCCTACCAGGTTAAGACTTTCAAATAAATTAACAGTGACAGAAAATTGTATGCAGTAATCATAATATAAACCCAGCATGTTTATCAATCAAGAAGGTGTTTTGATAGATTTAAGCCATTAATGATAGGAATTTCTCCCCAAGGTTTGCCTACATGGAGGTCAAAGGCTGTCCAGAAGGAAATATTTTGAGGTATTGTTTTCTTTTTAGAATGTGCTTGGGGGTGGGGGTGGGGTGGTTGTTTGCACGTGTGTGTCGGTTTTAATTAGGAGTCAGTGACAACAGAGCAGTGCATGTTTCTGCCTGACTGGCAGCTTGGAGGCAGTTGGGGGGTAGGGTACACACACACAGAGGGTGACACCCCATAGAAAGTGCTGCCTAGAGCATGGAATTTCCCAAAAGGGTGAATACAGGTGTTCCTGCTCAGAACAGTTTAGAGGGATTGTTTTACTGCAGCTCAGCAAATGTCACTCCATTCTGCAGTCTCAACAGGTAGTGAGAATCCTGAAGAATTCCCCGGGTCATGTACAAGGTCCACATGGGGGGGCCTGGGCTCATTCTTTCCTTGCTAAGCTTCTGTGAAAGACGAGGGGTGGGGGGCTCACCCCAACAGTAGCTGCAGCTGGGGGCAGGGGGTAGGGGCAAGTAGCTGCCCTCCCTGGGGATGTTCTCCCAAAGAGGTAACTTTGGCCAATATTTTAAGGTGACAGATTGACACAGAGTGGTCGATGCCATGATTAAAACCCATGAGAGGGAGCAAGGGAAAAGGAAATTGACTTTTTACCTGTTGGCTTCCATGCCTACTAAGGGCAAGTCCCACCTGTCCCGGGCCTGGCCCCGACCCCAAGTTCACCATTCACCCTGACATCTCCATCTAGGATTGAACCTACGAGGCCTTAGGCTCACTGCCACTCCAGAAACTAAGTCAGCCTGCATCCTCTCCACCTTTTGGGCCACTTAGCCTCACAACCAGCAGCTGTCACTTGAGGAGGTCCCCTTAGAAGACAAACTTCCCATTGGAAGAGGTCACAACCAGGCCTCTGCTTTAGACCTTTTTCTTGAGGCCTCCCCACCACCACCCGGTGAGGACACCCACTTGTGGGGGCACCATGGCATACCTTCCCGCTCACTGTGACATCAGTGACGATGGCAGTCGAGGCTCTCCTTGGAGGCACTTCTGAAGCACGGAGCCAGGAGGACCCAATGACACTCCCAAGACAATGGAACAGCAAGTCATCCAGTCCCTGGACTGCAGGGACCTTAAAAGTCATTTTTTATCCCTCCCCTTACTCTTTCCCCCAAACTCCTGGCTGGGTTGCCCTTTCTGATATCATGGCTGTCTGCTAGGATTAAGAAAGCTTGTTCTGCTACAGAAGGTGAAAACATTGAATCCACATTCGCAACACTTAGCCCCATTGTCCAACTTTTCCGAATCAGAGAAATGGAGGTGGCAGGAATCCACCTGAATTATAAGAAACAGTCTTTGAAGTAGTTGCTTCATTTGGGGCCAATGCCCTACACAACTGCCCTATACAAGAGCCCGGTTGTTTCAAGGCAAGTTTAATGAAGCAGGAATGCATAGATACTCCTAGCGCAATTGTCCAAAATATTCCTCTCCATGGTTTCCTGGAAAATCACCCAAATGGACTGGGAAGTCACGAGCTCATTCTGCAATCACATTATGGGCTGATTATTTTGTTCTGCTCATTGGTTTGCTGGTCAATCCCACCAAGAAGCCTGGATGGTCTTGCAGGCCCCTTCCTCCGCAGAAACCACAAGTCCCTCCCTCTTCTCAGCCTTTCTTTCTCGAGCCAGAGCAAAGCCAACCCTTAAGGACGTCTTTGCTTTCATCCTATCTAGTCCGTTTGGGCTGCTATAGCAAAGTACTACAGACTGTGTGCCTTGTAAACAACACAAGCTTATTTCTCACAGTTCTGGAGGCTGGAAGTCCAAGATCAAGGTGCCAGCATGGTCAGTTTCTCATGAGAGCCCTCTTTCTGGCTTATACATGGCCGCCTTCTTGCTGTGTCCTCATATGGCACAGAGAGAGAGAGAGGAAGCAAGCCCTCTTAAAAGGGCACTAATCTCATTCATGAGGGCTCCACTCTCGTGACCTTATCTAATCCTATTACCTCCCAAAGGCCCCACTTCCAATACCATCACATCGGTGGGTAGGGTTTCAATATACGAATTCTGCAGGCACACAGACATTCGTCCATAACATATTCCTTAGATGATGTTGGCAAGAAAAGCTCCACCAGCCAACTTCTCCACCTACACCGTGATTGCAAACTTGATGATCTCTAGCTGGAAGGAACTTTAGTGGTCCCTAACCCCCAATTCCATTTCAAAGAGAAAGAGGCTCAAATATAAAGATGTTTTGAGATGCATCCAAGGTCACATGCATGTTTAAACAGAGCACCCACAGACCCAAGCTCAAGGTCTTGACCAACCAAGTTTTCGGGGGTGGGACCAAGATGGCAATTCAGTCTCTGATGTGGAAAGGCAGGTGTTGCTTTCAGGAAGAACAGAGGTGAACTGAGAAAATCTAAGAGGATTTCTCTTTGTGCCCTAAGCCTCAACTCTAATCACCAGATTGCTAGAGAAATAAAGAGACCTGTGTGCTGCTTTGGGCTCAATGTTATTTTTTTAGGGAAAACATTGAAAATAAAGTAAACATTCAGATGTTATTCATTTAACTAACCTCTGAGCAATTAAATGAAATGAGTTTATGATGTAAAACATTGTCTTAACGCATTCAAACCTATGGTAGAACAGGCCATTCTCAAGGAGTAAAAAGTCTTCGACTTTGAAAGAAATACAGTTGCGGTGACTTTTTAGACAAATGCCTTGGAAATACCAGTTCCACACGTTTGGTGTGGCTGGGTAGTTGGGACATTAATTAATGACCAAATAGAGAAATGTCTGTGTGCCCAGCAGATGGTAAACAAGCCCAGGAGAACATTACCATCTGAATTGCAAAGAAGGCTGGCAGCTTCCCCTGCCCACCCCCTGCCCGGATCTGCCAGCTTGCCCTGAAGAGTGCTGGCTGTGACTTAGGCGGGGTTGGGATGGGCTGGGGGGGGGGGCTGTCACTCTCAGGATCAAGGGCCCCAAATCTCTCCAGGGAAGTGTGGGAGGGAGAACAGGTGAGCGACGGACTCAGGATGCAGACATACAAGCTTCTGTTCCTCTTCTCGTCTCTTTTTTCTTTTTTTTTAATTTTCAGGCTGCAACAAGGCCAGTCTGGCAAAGGCTGACCTCTGAGAACCAGCTCACTATCTCTCTTTTTGAGCTCAGGAGCATTGCTGCTAATGAGGGTAGAGAAAACACAAATATGACAGAGGATGTAAATACCAGGGACGCCTCCCCCCGCCCCCTGCCCCCACCCCTGAGGCCTGTGTGGTTTGTGAGCATGGAGCCTTCTGCCGCACCCATTAGCCCTCAAGGTCAGCAGCGACTCTCCCCCCAGGAGAGGTCAGGAGTTGCTGGCGCAGGGTATCTGCTTCTGGCCCTGGGAAATGACTATCTGGGGGAAGGGCAGTGCTCAGGAGACAGGACACCACGACTCTACGTCTACGCACTACAGGGACAGCTGAATAATCGTTGGGACTAGCAGAATTTATTGGTCCTAAGAAGTCTGTGAAATAATCCACCCCTGGCTTTGTTGTCAGCAAGGTATCTTGAATTGGAGCAAACATCACTCTATGAAAAATTTAAAGGCAAATGGTGAAGGAAAAACTATTTTACTCTCAAATGGACAACAAATTTGGTGTTCTGAATTATGAGTGACCATCCTGTTTACTCCTTAACCAGTTCCCTTCACTGAACTAGAAGCTATGCAGAATGTGCACTGGCTTCCCATCTGCTTAGATGTTGGAATCCTGTCTGCTTATGAGAAGTTCAAGGTGGAGAGGAGAAAAGCATTAACTGGATGATTCAAAAATTAAAGACAGACTTGCCTTAGGTGTTTAGAATTCAGTATTCTTTGATCTTAACTATTTTTATATTTATTTCTCTTCTTTATTTCCTGAGATATAGCCTCGTAATATAATTATACCTCTATATTTTATTTCCAAATATTTACTTCCCCTGATTTTTTAACTAAAGCAATTGCAGACTTTAAAAATAAGCAATTTGGTGTCTAATCACTGGGCACAAACAATTCATTAATAATTAAAGTTATCCATCAGGCAGTGTGTGTGGTCAGGATCAAGAGGGACATAAATTTTTTAAGCCTCAAAGCAGGAAAAAACCAGATAGAAATTAGAACATTCTAGAAATGACTGGAAAAGAGCAGATTAGACTGTTTGGCAAGTATCTTAACTGCAGGCATTGATTGCCACCCAGCAGCACTACCCATTTGATTCTGGGAAAATAGTTTTGTCTGTTTGTTCTGACTGAAGATGATATTAATAAAAAGTATGTTTCAAAATGACATGTTCTATAACATTGATAGTTACGGGTTGTGTAAGCTACTCTGCTTTTTAAGGAAGGACTTCGACACACATTGTCACATTCGACCTCATACCAGCCGTGTGAAGTCTCACTATTATTAATTTCTAAGGTTGCTTTTGTTGTTGGAGGAACTGAGACTTAAGATTCAAAATCAAAGCAGAAAATTCCAGTGGGCACCACTGTGTCTAGAACAATGTGTCCACCGATGTTCACTGAGTAAATGAAAAAATGAGCATAATGCAGAGCCAGCTGGGTTGCCCCATGCGGAGAACCGCCCCGGAGTCATTGTTTTTCACTGCTGGTTTAGCAGCCTCGAGAAAGCCCTGTAGAAGCATTTGCCCCCACAAAACTGTGAACCCAGGGAGGGTAGGGAGGGACCCAGCACCCCCATCAGGTCACAGAGCAGAGTCAGGAAGACATGGGAGCATCAATTGTCAATTGTCAAACTTGCATTATCATCCTATAACTCAGAACATTTCTTTTAGCCCTGACTGCTCAAAAAATATAAGAATATGGACTATTTTAGATTCTGGTTATGTTGGCTTGCTGATGTATTTTCCTTAAGCGCCCTTCTGTGAAAGTTCTAGCAAAATTATAACAAATGCAAGTAGTGTTTATTGAGCGCCTATAACGCATCATACCTTACCTCACCCGTGTTACTCATTTGTCTCAAAACAGCCCATAAGGAGGGGTGTCAGCCCCAGGGCACGTGATTTTTTGTTTAGAAAATTTTAATTATAAACTTTTCTTCTGCTGATCATACTTTAGCCTTTGATGAAAAAAATTAAAATGCAATCTACGTATAATACAATCTAATTTATAACTCCAGAAAAGTATCAGAAAAGGCTACTCCTTAGAAAATAATTAACAGATAATTTTGTGGAGGAGACAAAGCCAAGTATGGTTGACATTTAGCCGCAGGAAGGACAAGCCAACAGTAAAAGACATGGTCAACCTTACCATCCCAGCAACGTGCATTACTGAAGAGAGAGGTCCCATGGGCACAGGGTGGTCAGAAAGCTCATGGATGTCCATGTTCGCTCATGCTCTTGGGCACACCATTAGCCCCACTTTCTAATTCCAGTTACTTCTAGGTGGGGACATGTCACCAGATGGACCAAGGGAACCGGTGTGATGAGCAGCACCCACCTATGTGTGGCTTTTCCACGTTCTGTCTTCCCCGTCTACCAGGTAGAGTGGACAGGTCCTCAGGACAGAAGGTTCTAGATCCTGAAGCCTGCATTGAGTAGCCTTCTCCACTCTGCCAGCCCATATTCAATTGCAACAAAAGTGGTAAGCATTTAAATTATTTGACACTGGTGAGATTTGGGTTTATCAGTTATAGTAATCAGGTTACTCTGACTTCCTTTGAGCAAGATTTGACTGCTCAGCCAGGAAGAAGGGCCCATCAGTGGTAAAAACTCCTCTAGGGCCATAGATCAGGACACAGTCAAGGACCATGGTGAACTTTCACCGACATTTGCAGCATAGTTTACCAAAATGATAGTTAATGACCCATGACATTATATGATTAAAGTCTGAATACACAGTAGTGCGTATGGTCTTATGGTGTGAGGACGTTTTGATCTTTTCATTGCTATAACCCTAGTACTAAGTATGGCACACAGTAGGCTCTCAGGAAACGTTGAGTGAATAACCGTAATCACGTGTTCCCACCTATAGTGCTCTACTGGAAGGTCCCTGATCACCCAGGAGGGCTCCTTCGCAGGCCTTCCGAGTACATCTAACCACAGGCCCTTCATGTGAACAATTCCCTCAGTAGCAAAGTATTTCCCCCTCTTCTTGGTCTGATCAGGCAGACAGCTCCACTGGAGCTTCTGACAGGGGTCAGAGCTTGTCTGCCTTGTCCCATTTGCATCCCAGCCCAGGGACTACCCGATGACTGATGCTGCCGTGGCCTTCATGCTATGCACGCATACCTCCCTACCCAGGTGGGAGGCATTTTCAGTGAGTTGCCTGATGGCTGAGAATGATTGCCTTTCAAATTTGAAAGCTGGCTATCCATGGTCAAATGTAGCCAACAACCTGCCACGAGAGATAAATTAAAGTCAATGCAATCCCCAGTCCGAGTTTAGCAAATATTGTATCAGGCCCCTCTGAGTGGAGTTGTGGGGTTGCCGCTTGACGAAAACCCCACTGGTTATCTCTGACTTCTTCAGTGGCCACCCCTCGGCTACCACTTGCGTGTGAGGGAAGGTGAGTCCTGTGTCTGCATTTACACTTGGTATTTGGTGACAAATCATTTTTATACCCCTTGTCATCACTAGGAGAAACCTGACTTTCTCCATCCCTAGGAAGTTCATTGGCGAACTTTGTGAACTGAGATAAAAGCAGAATCACATTTCTACCAGGCTTTTTTCTCAGCGGAAGCTGAGTCTCCAATTCCTGAAACTTATAGTAACGACAATACCATCTAACGTATGTGCTTTTAATTTATAAACCTCCTCACATTTCTTACTACTGCGTTTTAGCCTAAGACAACCTTCCCAGGAGAATATTCCCCACATCTTTTTCACCTGAGAAGATGAACAGCGTGTCCCTGGTCACACAGCTAGAAGGGGAAAAGCTCAAAGTTGTGCCCCTGCTTGCAGGCTGGGGTTCTCTTGCAAAAGGTAGAGAGAGTTTAAGGAAATGGTCTCTGTCTCTTTATTTCAAAATGGTGCCTCCCTACCATGAAGGATTGAGTATTTGCTTAAAAAACCAAAGGCCGCCCCAGTAAGACTATGTTCAGGTTCACCAAGCTTGTTCCTCAGGCAGGTCCTTCTCCTGGGAGCCCTCCCCAAGAACAGGGCTTGACACAGGCTCACTAGGGTATCACAAGTCCCCTCGGAGATATCAGGGGGCCCCATTTCAGAACTAGAACCCAGCACAGAATTATGACATTCCAACAAGACCTGCAAGGGAAGGGGAGCCAGCATACATACTCCTGCTCTGTTGGGTGAGTCCCCACCCCTGTTAGGCAGCCACATCCTTGGCAGACCCAAGAGGGCACAAAGGCCTAGCCGTCTTGGCCCTACTCCAGATGGATCTAGAGGGCAATTCCAGCTCCAAAGCTCACCAGGGAGCCACTGAGGCTGGTGTCAGGCCTGCACGGCAGCTCAACTTCTCCCTCTGTCCAGCCCCGCCTTGCTCTCCCTCCACAGGCATTGATCCCCAGGGTCCTCCCTCATAACCATCCCGCAAGCTAAACTCCATCTCCAAGTTTAAACTCCATCTCTGAGTCGGCTTCCTGGTCCCTATCCTGAGACACATCACTCAGTAGCATCACTTGGGTGCAAAGAGTCCCCAACACCCTTCCATCAGAAAAACGATGACGCTGCTTCTCTTTGCCTCCGGAAAGAGAGCAAACTGTCACTGCCCTCTTTTGCCAGGATTCATTTGTCTTCAGTGCCTGGGCCGCCCAGGGAATAACTCACACTCCCCGTCTGCACCTTTTTCTCCACAGGCTTGTACATCAATTCAGGGAGGTTTTCTTTTTCCATTTCTGTTTGCATATGTTAACATCTACACTGAAGCCACATCTGAGTTATTATCAAAAGTTTCTGCTTTGCAGTAAAAATTTCATCAGCTTCTTGCGCTGTGGCCTGGGTGGCCAGACAGCCAGCCCTCTGCCGCACAAGGACAGAAAACCCCACTTCTGCATTGGAAAGAACACGCTTTCCCAGTGCAGTGCAGCGAGAGCCCCGTTTGCTCAGGTTGAAGGAAAATTGGGACCATCAAAAACAGCAACAAAACCTCTCTTCAAACCCTGCTTTGGTGAAAAGTGAAATAAGTCAAGAGGGAGAGTGTAGCGTGAATTTGGGAGGCTGATTTCTGTGCGTCTCCACTCTTGGTGCCAGCCCTGGGCCCAAGCCCCAGGTGACATTCCTTCACAGCCCCCTTCACATTCTGGAGATGGGTCTGCACAATCAATGAAGCTGAGAGGGACCCTGTGGGCCATCTTGGAACAGGTGGATGCTGGGGGCACTGGGCACAAGGAGAAGGAGACCAAGCAACGGAGTTTGTTCCATAGCCACCATTCCATTGATTGCCAATCTGTTTGCTGTGTGCCAACCAGCTGTTGATCTGTTTTTTGGATTTGGGGTGTTTTTTTTAACACATTACTTAACAGAGGAGCTACGTAGGGTCATAAGAAGGGCCATTGGGTAGAAAAAAGTCTCTGAAAGTGAACAACTACCAAAACCTTAACTGGATTTCAGTGGTGAAGCGGCGATCTGCTACAAATATGGTGTGTTCAGGAGCTGACAAATGCCCGGGACACGCCCTCCCTGTGCTGAGGCAGGGGCGCCCATACAAGCTGCTTCTAAGGACGCTCCAAGAATCCCGATTGGTCATACATCTTGCCTCTCTCCTGAAGAGCATGAAAAAGGTTTCCTGTGCTGAATGAAGGAGAGCAGGAACTCTGCCACTGAAAACACTAAATGAGAACTGAGCTTCTCGTTCCCACCGCTGGGTTAAGGTCTTGGAGGACGGCCGCATTCTGCTACCTCAGCTGAGGGGACGATGCTGAGCTGGCTCTGTAAGAGGAAGCAAGTGTCACCCTTCGTGTAGGACAGTCATTGCATTTTTATGATGCACTTTAAAGAGAGCTGGTAGATACGATTGATTCTTGTCCTCACGTTTTATATCAAAGAATCTCCATCGATGGTTCAGGTCACCGAAATCATAAATGAAGTGAATTTAATGGTCCAAGTTTGGTCTCCAGAGATAAGCGTGGTAGTTTCACAAGTTCAATCTTTTGACAGGTTGTTTTGATAATAGGCTTGAACCAATGTATTTTTAGAGAGGGCAGGAGACGGACCCATTGAAGAGATGGTTCTGAACACACAGGGACGTCCAGCCTTGTGGCCATGCACAGCGTCCAGCGCCAGGTTTAGGCAGCGATATCTGTGGAAAACTGCCTCACCCCACATTAAAAGGGGCTTATCCTCGGGGCACACCTCACCACCGCCTCAGCTGCGGGTCTTTGCTTAAAGACTTACAGGGAAAGCACTTACAGTTCCCAATCCAGTGACATTTGCAGCTGACTATAATTTATTGAATATGGTCCAAAGAGCAAACACAGGATTTATTCTGGTGGCGTTTTCGTTGGGTTGTAAATGTTTGCCATTTACCAAGACTAGAAGGAAAGAGGGGACAGGGACGTCGGAGAGAGAGAAGGAGAGATGCAGAGATGTGAAGATGCAGAAAGAGAAACAGAGGGAAGGGTCGGCTCTCATGATTTTGTGAAACGTCGTGACCATGGCGCAGCTGTCAGTTTCACGTCTGGGTTTGCTCCACATTCACTCCCAGCTCCCTTTGCTCACTCAAGGTTCATCTGTGAACACTCACACGTTTGCAAACTTGGCTTGGTACTCTCTTTGTCCCTCCCTGGCTGGGCTCATCGGAGACCCTGGCTCAGAGAGGGACTCATTCCTCCATCCTTGAGGAGGAGTTCAGGAATGTCCCACTTTCCTCATTCCATAACCAGAGGACCCTATGTGAGTAAAGAGTCTCGGGGGAGGGCTAGAAGGAGGCAACTCAATTTATAAACAAGATCAGTTGTTTTTTAAAGTTGAAAAGAAACAGCTAAAAAAAATGAAATAGCTGGATTCAGCTTTATTAGCTATCAGGGAAATGCAAATTAAAACCACAATGAGATATCGCTACACACCTATCAGAGTGTCAAAGTGAAAAATAGTGATGACACCAAATGCTGGCACAGCCGATGAGCAAATGGATGACTCATACATTGCAGGTGGGAATAGAAAATGGTGCAGCCACTCTGAAGAACAGTTTGGCAGTTTCTTAAAAAGTAAATGTGGAATTATCATCCAATCCAGCAATTAGACTCCTGGCTATTATTACAGAGAAACAAAGAACTTACATTCACACAAAAACTTGTCCACAAATATTTATAGCAGATTTATTTGTAATAGCACAAAAGTGGAAATGATCCAGATGATCTTCAATAGGTGAACGGTTAAAAAAAAGCACATATATGGAATATTACTTGGCAATAAAAAAGAATAAAGTATTGATACACACAACTTGGATGGATCTCAAGGAATTGTGCTGAGTGAAAAGAGCCAATCTTAGGTTACATATTGTATGATTCCATTTATGTAACCTTCTTGAAATAACAAAACTATAGAGATGGAGAAGAGAGTAGTACTTGGCAGGGGTTAGAGATTGAGGATGGGGAGAGGAGAGAGGGTATAGTTATGAAAGGGCCCTGGGGAGCCTATAAGGCTCTGCATCCTGACTGTGGTGATGGCTGGTTATGTGGATCTATGCATAGACACAACCGCATAGAACTCTGCACACACACACACACACAGCAGTGCATGTGAAACTGATGAGGCCTGAAAAAGCTCTATGAGTTGTACCAATGTCAATTTCCTGGTCTTAATACTGTACTATAGTTACATAAGATGTCACCCTTGGAGGGAAGGAGGTGAAGGGTTCGTGAGACCTCTCTATACATTTTGTAATTACCTGTGAATCTGTGGTTATTTAAAACCTAAATAAATAAATAAACAGGAAGGAAAAAGAGAGAAAGAGAAGGAGGAGGAGAAGAAAGGAGACGAGAAGAGGAAACCAAGAGGCAGGATGTACTAAATGATCACCTGGTCCATGTGCCGTTTGCAGGAATGAGCCTTTGATGACAGAAAGCATCAGCAAGCGCACCAAGACCTCAGTACTTACCAGGCAGTAATGGCTCTTGGTGAATATGTGCTGTTTGTCCGCTATGTGGTAATTGTCTAGTTCATATAATCTCTAAAACGGGTTATCGATGAGCAAGAGTCATTCAAATAGACATTTCTTTGGTTATTACAGGGGAGAGGAAGGATTTTTATTAAGAATTATTTGGCTTAAAATGTTCTTATTTCAATAAAGATGTTCACAGTTTTTAAATTTTGAAGTATGAATGACTGACATGAAATAAAGTGAATACCGTCAAGATAACCCTTAGTGTTCTTTAAAGGCGGAGGGGATGTCTGTCTGTAGCTGATGCATGCTGCTCTCTCGCCAACCTCGGGGACCAGGCTACCATGCCATCTACTGCATCATTTCCCATTTGTTTCAGGGGCTGAAGGTAGATTCAGTTGTTGAAACATGGGAGGGGCTTGCCATTCACAACTAGTTTCTTTCCTGCTCGTAATACAATTTCATAAGCAAATATATTGATATTGGGTCAGAGTTTTGAAAATGTTAGTTACAGGGACTTAAAATATTATCCTGCTGGTTATGACCCACTTGTGTTGTCATGAAATCAATTTACAGAGCTGCAACCAGTGCTTTTTAACAAAAAAATCAAATTGAACAAAATAGAAAATAGTAAAGATCTCGGCTGATACTAGAGATAAGCAGTATTCTGTGAAATTTTTCTTAATTGGGGCGGGGGTGTGTACTCTCAGGAGCGATGTCAAAAAGATTAAACATAATTATAAAGTATACATTGCTGAATATATACATGTGTTTAATAAGCAGATTAATGACTTCTCTCACATTATTAATTTACCCAAATCTGCTCCTGAATTTAAATTTGCCAAGACCCGATATGCCCATGTTAGCATATTAAATATTGAGTTGGAAGCTCTTTGTGAAAGTTAAACGCGGTGATGTTTATAAAAGGACTTTGTAAACTCTAAAGCTTTGCCCAGATGTGAGGGCTTCTGCTGCTGAGACTCTTGGAAAACTGGGAATGTTCTAAAGGGCAGCATTTTTCAGCACTTGGTGCCCTGTCAGTTTTAGGCCTGAGAAGGCAGAGCGTCCAAATGGTGCAGTTCAAAGACCAAGTTCTAACTTCCCAATGCTTTAGAGCGATGGGCTCAGCCACCGGCTGGTGTTTTGTCTCTTTGCAGACGGATCTCGTTGTCATTTTCCGGATGGAGTCCCAGCTGTCCAGGCTGTTTCTCCTGCTGCCAGCTGAGTCTGCCGTTCGGGAATCATCAGCTTTGCTCCGGGGGATTTGCCTCAATGTCTCCATTGCCCTGGCATTGTCAGCCAGTGGGTGTTGGGGTCAAGTGCACGGTGCCAACCAAGAACGGACACCACAGCCCTGATCCTATGAGAGCCCACCCTCATGTGCAGTGCTGGCTGCTTTGCACCCAGTCCTGGGATTCTGGATAAAGGCTCCTTGGGGAGTGCTAACTGTCTGGGGAGATCTCAGGGTGTCTGATTTGACAGGCATGACCGGCCACATATGGCCAGCACTCTGAGAAGCTTTATCTTTCTCTCCCTCCTAGGCTGCTACAGGGGGAAATTCTGGGGTTTCTGCCACTTGACAGGTGGGAAGACTAAGGCTTGGAGAGCAAGACAGTTTCTTACATCACAGAATCAGTGTACGGCCAAGTTCTAATTCAAAACCAGGTATTCTACCTACATACTTTTGTCCCCTTCTACAGCGCCCATGACTTTGGCACCTTACTCATTTCTGAATGTCACCTAGAGCTCCTGGTAAGCACAGGACACCGATAACGTCTACCCATAGACTGAAGGCTCTTGGACACTAAAAATGTAAATGCACTGTTATGTGCGAGATCTTTTAAGAAAGCTAAGTATTTAAGTTCCTATTATTTTCAAGAGACTTTAGGCTCATGTCTATGATATCAGAAACTGCTTCAGATCTGAAGTGTACGCTGGAGCTTACTCACTGCTCTGTTGTTTCCATTTCTCCTTCACGTCCGAGGAGCACATTGTTGGTGAAGTAAAACGCTCAAATAATTTCACCAATTATATACCACAAAATGTGTTGTACCTCAGGTTTCTGGATGTGCATAGCAAATATGGCTGCTTTAACGTTTCCCTGGGTTCTCTGTTGATGAACTAGAGGCATATAGTAAAATTTGCATTTTTATTTTAACTAATATGGTAACATACTGGTTGGTGGGAGAGGGATGTGCAGGCAGTACAGATTCTGTCACTTATTCATGTGGTACATGCACCTCAATAGCCTTCCCTTCCACGTGACAAGAGCAGGTGTCTCTTTAGGTGTATGGGAACCCAGTATTCCTCTGAGCTGAGGAGGGCCTCTCTAGAGCTAACATCTGGTGGCAATTTCTGGAGCTCCTACTGCTGGGCGCTCTGTAGATTTCTCTCCACAGGTCCCATGTGATTCACACGGATGTGGCCCATCTCCGTCTGCTGATGCTTTATAAGGCTGTTTCAGTGTTTGTGCATTTTGGGGGATGCACATACTTTTGCTGACCGTGGTCCCAACTGAATAATAGCTAATAACAGTACCCGAAGGTCATGGCGATTTTCCTGGGAAGCAGATATAAAATGCTCTGGCTCCTTGCCATGCAAAGCTAATCTGACTTCTCTCATGTAGATAAACTCATTTCAACTCAGAAGCTCTTTTTGTGCACTAACATTTCCTGATAGTGGATTAAATTTAAGAAGATGAAAGCAACACTCATTCATTTTTCATCTTGATATCATTTTGGATGAAAGCCTTCCTTGGAAGAAAACTCAGTGATACGTGTCCCCTCACAGATTTCAGTCAAGGCCATGACAGCGCATGGTCCCCAGAGCCTTGGGGTCCTATATTGTGCCTCTAATGAGAGATCAGAAACCACGGGCAGGACTGGCACCCCCAGTGCCAGTGCCCCCAGCTCCCTTACAGGACAAAGGGCACTCAGAGCAGCAAGCCCTGCAGAAGATGTCCACTGCGGGCAGCCATGTGTCCTATTTCCACTGAACCCCACAGACCACGTTGTAGAGAGCACCTGGGTGCTCTCAGCCTCCTGGGCTGCAATTCTTCAACTGACATTCACCCTTGATCTGTGTTTTCCAAACTTCACAACAAAACTTCGAGAAAAACTATTAGCTGCAAATTAGATATTCTGGTGGAAGCCTAGAATTATTTTTCAGGACAGAGGGCTCAATTTCCCGCTCTCAGGTGTATGATTAAAATCAATTAAATCACTCTTCCAATGTCAGCCGCAAGATTCTCCTGACAAATGAAATTATGCGGGGAAAGTGTTCTCTTCACTCTTCAGCCCTTCTCAGCCGCGCTCTCACCGCAGAGGAGATCAAAATGCTCAGCTCGGGGATTTCCGAGATATTTTCCATAAGAACAGCAGCAATCCCTGGACCCCTATGTAAGTAGACACGGAGGTCTCTGGTGACCAGATTTGATGGCCTCTGTACGTGGAGATAGATTCGCAACTAACGAACAGGAAACGCGACTACGGGAAACTTAACCATTTGGGGGCTGAGCCAGGCTTCTTTACATAAATTAATGTTTTCTTGGCAGGAATATGAACGGGCCCTTCAAATTCAGGATGTAACCTTTGCATGTCTCTCTTTTCATGCACAAGACAATCCTCAGTGCATTTTTCCTACTGAAAAAGCTCTGTCTCATCAGCCCCAGGAGGCCATTGGTGGATTTTAAACCCACACAGAAGCACACCAGTACCATCCCACCCTTCCAGAGGGTCTGGAGGTTTAGCACAATGCAGCCAGAGCTCACCTTGAAAACCACGACAGAGAGCTCTCTTCAAGGGAAAATATAAAGCAAAATATTCCCGTGGAAATCAGCAGTGGTGGGACAAAGATTTCTACTGACAGAGGTGCTCAGATGTGGTTCCACACTACCTTCAGCAAATTATTTACCTCTTAATCTGTTAAAACATATGGGCTTAGGTGTGGCTTTTGCCCAAGAGACATTTGTCGATATTATATGCTCATTTGGTTTGACTTTTTTTTTCCCCATAGAGGATTGAACAAATGTTTGCTGTATTCCAGAAGTTTCCCTGCCTCCCTCCTTCCTCACTCCCTGCTCCAGCTCATGGGTGAAAAACCATGCTCCATGATGTCTTTTGTTCCTTCTCTCTGTGTTTCTAGTCTAGGACATCGTACTGGAGCAGGCTCCCACTGAGGGGCGGGCCAAGTCCCTGAGCGCCTGTCTGGGCAGGTCCCACCATCCATGCTCCTTTGCTGGCTCTGTGTCCTCCTCACCTGCTCCTGGTTCCATGAGCACCCTCTCTCCTCCAGTCTGAATTCAGTGCAGCGATGTTCCAGCAACACTCATCCCACTTGTTACTGTTCATTTCACTCCATTGGTATTTCCAGGTCTTCGTGCAGGGAAGCCCACGGCCCTTGTCACGACTCTGCTCCTTGCCCAGTCTCACCTCCTACCTGCTCCCCCCACACAGCGAGTTGGCCACACTTCACTCAAACAGTCCCCACATGTCCTCTGCTATTCTCAACTTGATCCTCTGCAATTGTCGTTCTGTCTGGAATGCCCAATATCTGGTCCATCTTGAGGACTCTTGGCTTTTGTTCACTGAAAGATTCATATGTCGAGTTGCAGTTAAGACAGCAGGCTCTGGGGTAAGCCCAGCTATGACTGCCAGTTATAAACTAGCTTCGGCGATGACGGTGTGCCTACCCACCGGTTGATGTGAGGATTAAACGATACCCTCTGTGAGAACGAATCAGCACAGGGTCCACCCGGATAACTTCTCAATGAGTTCTGCTGAAGTCTTGACATACCACAGCTTTGGTGAACCTTCCACTATGCCCCCAGGCAGCTGGCACTTCCTCCTCTGCAAGATGTTGTCACAGAGCTCCACTGCCTGTCTCTCTGGTCTGGAGGCTTCTGGAAGGAAGGTGCCTTTGCTATATGCATATTTTTTATTCTTATAGTATTGAGCGGTGCCTGGCACCTGGTAAATGTTAATAAGAGCTTCCTATTGAGGGAAATGAACGAATGAATCTTAAACTTTCTGAAATTTCCAAGCATTATGAAATAAGAATTGTCAAATATCCTGCAAACATCCCCGCTTTAGAATGGAACATTTTAAGAATGTTCCAGCAGAAGCCCCAGCTGATGGTATTCACAGGCAGGATTGGAGTCCTCGCCATCCATTGCAGCTGTTGAGTGTGGGGAGACCCCCAGAAGACAAGGTCACTGGCCCGAGGCTAGACAGAGTCCGAGACAATCAGAGCCTTCTTTGTTGGGCAAACCAAAGCCATGGTGGCAGGGATAACCAACTTCCTCTATGCCACGGCCAGTCCATGAACAAAGTCTTCAGACTCATCCTCCAAAGACATTCTGAATCCACCCATTCTAGCTGCCACACTCCAAGCCCAGCCCCCATATGTCTTGACTGAATTACATCAAGAGCCCCTACTAGCTTCCTGCCTCTGTTCTTGCCCACGCTGGCCCCTGCAGTGAACTTCTCCCTCCCAGAAGCCTCCCTCCCTCGCCTGCTAGATCCCTTAATAGCGGTGCATAACTCCAATGAAGCCAAACGCCCTGCCCTGGCTCAGCAGGCTGTTTCATCAACAGTGAATTTGAGCCTCTTCTCACCGCCTCATTTATACATTTCTATTTCTTTTGTACGTTTCCTTTGTATACGGGAGGATCATTTTTCAACTTGTAAAGTTTTGGATTTTAAACTTAATTTTAAAGATAATATTAACAGTGTTAATAATATTATGTTAGCCTTTTTTGGTCACCTGCCTTTGGCCTTTCCACGGTATCAAAGAGTTTTTAGTTTTTAATTTTTATGTAGTTACACTTCTTATTTCACTATCTGGTTTCTGCCATTGGCTAAATATTTAGAAAGTCCTCAGATGCCTTCAGATTATGAAAATATTTCCTGTATAATGCTTTTCTAGTTTTGCTATTGATGATATATGTATATACATACACGTATATATTAACCTTAGTAAACTAGTTTTCATAATAGCATTTATTAAATAAACTTTAATCTTTTACTTGTTGATTTAAGATTCTTTTGTTTTTCTTAAATTCTATACTTCTATCTGTAGAGTTTTTATTGTAATCCATTGATGAATCTATTGTTCTTCTCTCTATACCACACTGTTAATTATTGCATGTTACTAATAGGTTTTAATATTTCCACTGATGTTTCTCCCCTTCATATCTGTTCCATATGATTCTTTTCTGTCTAGTCTACAAGGCGAGTTTAGGAATAATTTTTGTAGGTCCCCACCCCTAAAAAGTAAGCTTCCTAGAAAAGAATATTATTCAATAATAAAAAGGAATGAAATATGGATACAAACTACAACATGGATAAACTTCAGAATAATTATTCTGAGTGAAAGAAGGCAGACCAGAAAAAAGAGTGCATGCTGTCTTATTCCATTTCTATAAAATCCAGGAAATGGAAACTAACCAAAAAGCAGACGGGTGTTTGCCTGGGGATGGGGAGTCAGGGAGGAGAGAGACAGATTACAAAGGGACACCAGGAAACGTTGGGGAATAATGGATATGTGCATTATCCTTATATGCTGGACACACATGTGGAAAGTTACCAGCTTGTGCACCTTAAATATGTGCAGTTTATTGCATGTCAATTGTACCTCATCAAAACTCTTAAAAGAGAGAGTAGACCTAGAAAAAAATCGAATGGAAGAATTGAGTCCTTACAATGGTGAGTCTTCCCGTGTGGGATTGTCCTCAGAATCCTGCCTGCTCACACCTTCACTAACATTAGCAGGTGTGTAGTTTACACACATGGGCCCTGCACCTGATGTACTAACTTTATTCCATGATACCATATTAATTTTTTTGCAGTGGTAAACAGGTTTTTCTCTTTATCTTTTCTACTGATTATTGCAGATGCATGAGATAGTGCGTTTTAATTTTTTTTTAATTTTCACAAAATACACCTTCTTCTTGTTAAGAAATAAGCGTAAAGAAGAAAATCTTACCACTTGATTTTATAACCCAAAGCCATTGCTTTCAAACACTTATTTTACCATTGGTCACTTTATTGAACACTCCTATTAGTTCCAATTATTTTTTCAGTAGATTCTCTTTCCTTTTTGTGGGAGAGTGAACTCTTAGCAAACAACCATGGTATGTGCACGTAATGGTCATTTCATCCCTTCCAGGGGATTATGCCTCTTAGAGCAACTCTTATATCTTGGTTTATGGCAATGACTAGAATTTTCAGAAAGTGTTAAATTTATTTAAGTGGAGGCATCCTTAATCTGTTCCTAATTTTAACAGAAATGCCTCAAATTGTTCACACTACTTTACCAATTATATATCTAAGATGGCCTTAAATGTCGAGGAATTGTGCTTTCAGTCGTACTATCCTGAGATGATATTGGGATTAGATGCTGACTTTTTTTCTGACCTATGTTAGATATCTAGCTAAAAAGATGATGAATTTTTTGTTCCCTTTTGACCTGTTGATATGATAAATTATGATAAATTCTGTAACAGTAGTAAACCATTCTTTGCTGAAATATTATTCTATTGGTATTATTCTATTGGTATAGTATTAGAAAGTATTAGTGCATTACTGCTCTATTAGTATACTTAATTTGACATAGTGTTTTTTTTAAGGACTTTGTACCTAGAGTCAAAAGCAAATGTGTCAATAGTTTTGTGCGTGTGTGTGTGTGTGTGTGTGATCTTTTTGGACTTGGATATTAGAGTTTGTTCCATCTTATAAAATGAATCCAGAAGTTCCTCATTTCTCCTAAGGTCTGCAATAGTTTATATGACAAGGATAGGGGTGACATCCATGTCCTTAGAATGTGGTACAGAACAGAGCCAGGCCAGTCAGGCCCAGTGGCTGGCTGGGCTGGAGCAGGGTGGGCAGCAGTGGAGGGTGGGGGCATTCTTGAGGCCTTCAATCTTGATGGTGGGGATCCCCGGGGATCCCAGGGGAGGTGCCAGGCTTCTGGCAGTCAGGAGGCGCTGGGCCAGCGGCGGTGTCAAGCTGGGACTTTTACCAACTGACAAGAAGTAGTTTAGCAACAGTTCATAGGCTGAACTGGAGCCTGGAGAACGGGACTTATCTATTCTTTGACCCTAATTGTGACATCACTATGATGTCACCACAGGCACTGGGCCAAGGAGCTCACGTGGATTTTCTCATTTTAACCTGTGGTCGCTCTACAAAACAGGTCGAAGCATGTGAGGAACCACCAGTAACATATAGCTTCCCGGGACCCTGGTGGCAGAATGATAGAGATTGAGATAACTTTTAAAAGCTTTCTTCCATCATTACTCAGTTTTGGATTATTCAGTTTTGTGACATGTATTTGATTGAGATGATCAAATCCTTTAGCATGGATCTGTGCGTGACAATCTTTTACAATTTGTTAAAATTGCCACAGTGCCCATTTGTTTATATTTTCTCCCTTTTCTTTTTTTTAATATACTGTGGAGGCTTTTGTGTCTTTTATAAGAGTTCTTCTTTTTTAATGTTTATCGCATCAGCCTAGTTCTACCTTTTTGCTTTCTGAATTATTGATATCTGCTCTTTTTATTGGTCTTTGTAATTTTAATTATGAAGTACTTTAAACATATAACGTAGTGCTGAGAATAATGTAGCAGATGCCCATTAAAGTGTCACACAGATATTAGGAAATGCAAACTTTTGCCATATTTACTTCCAATCTTAATTTTTCATAAAATAAACCTTTCTAGATAGCGTTAAAGCCATCATTACCATCACTACTGCCCTCTCTCGCTTTAAGGGCAATTACACTCACGCAATTGCTGGGTGTCTCTCCATCTTGGTCAAATTTATATATATAGACATATACACACACAGACACATACATATGTACATCCATGAACAGTAAATATGTTTTTTTGAAGTCTGCATAAATAGCAAAATATACTGGGGATTATTTTACATCTTGGTTTTCCACTTAGCATGATTTCAAGATTTATACATGTAACTTTAATTCATTTTAACTCATATACTATTCTAGTATATAACTACATAACTAATTTATCCATTTCTCTATTGAGGGTTTTGAAGTTGGTTCCAATTTTAAGTTCTTGGGGACAATGATGCTATCAATAGTCTTAGAAAAATGTCCTTCTACACAGGTGAGGCACTCTCTAGGATACATACCTAGGAGCAGAATTGCTGGATCCTAGAGAAGGTCCATCTTCAGCATCCATGGATGTGCCAGACTGCTCTACAGTAGGATTTACAGCACTTCTCATTGTGCCAATTCTTATACAGAGAGGGGCCCTACAATGTATTGTCCAAGCCAGGTACTCTGGACAGTGAGAGTTGCCTCTGTGGATAATTATGCCAGACCAAAACGGTAACCCAAGCGGTTCAAGTTGAGCCAGGACACATGGCCAGCCACTGACCATAAGGTTCCCATGTCTCCACATCTGCACAAACACTATCACCAGATGTTTTAACTTGGCCATCTCATGAGGGAAGAAAACTATCTCCTTGCTCCATAGATTTGCACTTTCGTGATTCCGGTGACACTGATCACTTGTCTGTCATTCCACAGTTACTCTGTCCACTGGCTAAATGCCAGCCCCGTCCTTGGCGCTGGCAGTGGAGGGTGAGCAGCGGAGACAAGGGTTCTGTCCTCCCGGAGCTCACATTCTCCTGGGGGACAGGTTTTACCCTTTGTTCTGTATCTGTTGTTATCTGATGCCAGGCAGCGTTAGGCATTATAAACAGAAATGATGCTGGGTTAGAGACAGAGGTGATGGGGTGAGGAGGCATCCTTGGAAAGTTTAGGGTCTTTGGGAGGACTCTCTGGGAAAGACGGAGTGAAGTGACAGCCTTGGGAAGAGTGTTTTGGGTTTTAGGGTCCAGAAAAGTGTTTTGTGACTGAGGGAAGGAGTAGGAAGGTGTTTTGGAGAGGAAGCCAGAGGCTGGGTCCTGTAGATTCTTAGTCATGGCAAGAAACGCTTTTTCCCCCTCAAGCTATGGTGCATATAGATTTTTATAATGCTCTGGGGATGGATAGAAAGAGGGATGCTGAGCAATAATTTGCTGAGTCCTGAGGGAAAAGTCTGTGGACCGGCTTCCATGGAGCTGTGGAAGTGCAGTTGTGAGAACTAATCCAATTCAGGTTGTATTTTAGAGGTTTAACAGGATTTGCTGAAGGAGTCAATGTGGAATGTGAGGCAAACAGAGGAATCAAGGAGAACTATTAGATTTTTCACTTGGGCAACTGGGCAAAGAGCCTCTTCTGTGAATTGTCTCTTCGTATCCTCTGCTTGCTTTTCTCTTGGGATTTAAGCCATTTCCTTGTGAGTTTTGCAAGTTTCTCTATTGGTGTTTGACCTTCATCATTTACCAGTTGTGACTTTGTAGATATTTTCTAGTCTGTGAGAGAACTTTTCACCTGATAGGTAGACAAATTTATGGGTTGAGATTTTTGTGTTTTGTTGAACGCTTTTAGTTGAAAATAGAAGGGCATCTTCATGGCGTTGGGTGTGTTCCTCACATATAGGTCCTGAATCCACAGGATACAACATAGGGATGGAATTTTATTCTTTTCTATGAGAATAACCATTAGTTCTAGTACCATTTATTAAAAAATACAGCATTTCCCCCAATCTCAATGCCATCACTGTCATATATTATATATTAAATAGTAGTCAAATATATGGTTACTGTTACAGATCTTCTCTCTTGTTCCATTATTCTATTTTTCTACTTCAGTACAAATAACAAACCCTGGTATGTGGTAGATTTCCCAACCTAATACTTTTTCAAAATTGTCTTGGCCCTTGGCCCTTGACAGACTAGTCAAAAATTCTTATAGAGCAAGTTTCCAGGGAAAACCACTCTTGGGATTTTTATTGAAATTGAATTTTTTGATTAATTCAGTTTTTTGATTAAATGAGAAATTATCATCTTCCTAGAACTGAATCTTTACTTCTATGAACTTACAATGTGTCCATTTATTTAGGTCTAAATTCTTCAATACAATTTTAAATTTCTCCATCAATGTCTTGGATGGAGAAAGACATCTTAGATTTAAGTTTAGGAAATTTATAGATTTTGTGGTTATTGTGAAAGCAATCTTATAGTATCTTATTCATAATTACTTGTTGCAGGAGTATGGGAATGTTAATTTATGGAATAAAAGTTTGAATCTTTTAAACTTCTGGAAGCTATTAGTTCTAATAATGACTGCAGATTTTCTTTAATTTCTGTGTTGATAATTGTATCCACTGTGATTAGGGAGGAATTTCTTTTTTCCTTTTGAATTCTCATGACTTCTGCTCCCCCTTCCTCCTCTTGCACTGGCTAAGGTCTTTTTTTGTTATAAAGCTTAATAGCAGTGATAGAGGCACCCCACATATTGCTCCCAATTTCCAAATCTAAAAGGATCTGCTTCCACCGTGTTTTACTCTTAAGTGTAATGTTTGCTGTAAAATTTTTTGTTGTTAGGTTAAGAAATTTATCTTCTTTTCATAGTTTGCTAAGGGTTTTGATAAAAAGTGTGTTAGATTTTATGAGATTTTTTTCTGAATGTAGAGAGTTGGTCATAGAGTTTTTCTCCTCTAATCTGTTAATTTACCAAACTACCTGAATAGATTTTTCTAGTATTAAACCATTTTGTGGGATTCAAACCTTACCAGATCGTAATGAGCTTTTGAGAAAAACTTCTACATAATCTTTTCCTTTCTTTTGCTAATTTTTTGGGAAAAATTTTGAATCTGTGTTTATAGGCTAGCAAGGTCTAAACTTTTCCTTCAATGTGTAATTCTTGTCCTACTTTGTTATCAGTTTAATGCCAGCGTCATGAAATGAGTTGTGAAGTTTCCCCTCCTATTTGTTATTGAGACGGTTTGAATGAAATTCAACATTCATGTGACCTGAGACAGTGCAGAAGATTTTCCTTGAAGTTTTTCGTAAAATTCAAACTCACTTCCAAAACCACCTGGGCCTGATGATGCATTTGGGGGTTAGATTTTTAACATCTCATTTAATTTACTTAATGATTAAAATCCATTGAGTTTTTATTTATCCTTATGTCAATTTAAAATTTTTAAATGTTCCTACAAAAGTATCCATTTTGTCTAAGCTTCCTGACGTATTGACATAAAGATTCTATGGTAATCACTTTGGTTTCTGACTGTGATACATAACATAAATACAGAAAGTGCATACAACATAAAGGTGGAGTTAATGAAAAAGTCATGTAACTATCACCAGTTCTTAAGAAAGAATATTTCCAGCTCTCCAGAGCTCCCAACTATTCCTTCTTAACCACAATCTCTTCCCTCTAGAGGTAACCACCATTCTGATTTTTGTGAAAACCATTTCCTTGCCTTTTTTATGGTTTTATAACTTCCAACTATATCCGTAAAGTATATATAGTAGAGATTTTTGGTTTTGAACTTGAATAAATGGAATTGTGCTTTATGTATTCTATTGTGTCTCAGTCTTTTACTCAACGTTGTTTGAAAACTTCATCTCAGATATTGTGTATAGCTGTCATTTGGAGATTTTCATTGAGGTATAGTATTCTGTTGTATGCATCTTATCACAATTTATTTATTCGTTTCATTATTGATGAACATTGGGATGATATCCAGTGTTACTAACAATGTTGCTATAAACAGTCTTGCAAAGACCTCCAGATCTACAACACATTGTTGCATGTCAGGAAATGTGTATCTTCAACTAGGTTGGATGGTGCCAAAAATGTTTTCCAAAGTGTACCATTTACACTCCCACCAACAGTGCGCAACGCTTTTCATTGCTTCACATTACTTGGTATCACAGAATTCTTAACTTCTGTCAGTTTGATGTTTGTGAAAGGTATCTAAGTATGATTTTAATTTCAATTTCCACAATTGCTAATGAAATTTAGCACTTTACATATTTTATTGACCACTTAGATTTCCTCTTTTGTTAAATATCTATCCAAATCTTTTGCCCGAATTTGTTTCGGGTTGTCTATTTCTTCCCTATTGATTAGTAGGAGTTCTTTATTTATTACAGATACTAGAACTTCTTGCTTATGTGTGTTACAAACATCATTTCCATTCTGTGTGTTGTCTTCTTGTTTTTTTTATAATACCTTTATTTTTGATTGAGTTTTTTTAGAGCAGTTTTAAGTTCACAGCAAAACTGAGGAGAAGGTACAGAGATTTCCCATATATCCCCTGCCCCTATACATGCATAGCTTTCCTGTAGTGAACATCCCCCACCAGAGGGGTATGTTTGTTACAATTGGTGAACCTACACTGACACATCATAATCACCCAATGTCCGTGGTTTACATTAAGGGTCATTCTTGGCATTGTACATTCTACGGGTTTGGATAAATGTATAATGACTTATATCCATGACCATGGTATCATACAGAGCATTTTTTACTGCCCTAAAAGTCCTCTGTGGTCTACCTATTCATCCTTCCTCACCCTCCTTTGTGGTACCTTTTGATGAACAGAAGTTCTTTTAATGTTGAAGAGTGTATCAAGTGTGTTTGTGTTCAGTGCTTCTTGTGTTTAGTTTAAGAATTCGTCCCCATCTGGAGATTCTTAAGATTTTCTCTTATATTATCATCTAAAAGCTTTATAATTTGCCTTTTGCAATTCACACCTGGAAATTATTTTTGTGTAGGGTATAAAGTAGGAGTACCACTTCATTTCTGAAATATGGATACCCATTTGGCTCAGCGCCATTCATAGAAAAGATGTTTATTCCCCAGTACTCTGCTGGGTCACTCTGCCGTGTAACAACATGGGCATTGTCTGGTTCTGCACTCTCTCTTTTATTCTTTTTGCCGCATTGTCTATTTCTGTGCCAGTGAGACAATGTCTTGTTTAATAACCTTGTAGTAAATATTGATATAAAAGAGAGCAAAAATAATTTTCTTACTATAGTGAAGGACATTGATTTGCATATGTTGTGTACACAACATTTCTTTCCTGTTAAAAAAACACCTGACATATTATCCTTTTCAAAAATTACTGGATTTGATAGGCAACATTTTGTTTAGGATTTTTGCAACCTTCCTTCGTGGTGGATATAGCTCTGTAGTTTTCTTTCTTTGTAATGTCATTTTCCTGTCTTGGTATCAAGGTTATGCAAGCTTCATAAAATAAATTGAGAACTTGAAAGAATTTGTGTAACATTAATATTATTTATTCCTTAAAGTCTGATAGAATTCACCAGTGAAGCCATCTGGACCTGGTCTTTTCTTTGCAGAGGTTTTTACTTAGGAATTAAATGTCTTTAATATATATGTAATCATTCTTATTTTCTGTTGCTTCAAGTGTCACTTTTGATAATTTGTGTTTTTTGAGAAATTTGTCCATTTTAACTAGTCAAATTTATTGCTATGAAGTTATTCATATCCTTCCTTGTTATTCTTTTCACATCTGTAGAAACTGTAATAATGTCTTTTTTTTCATTTCTATTACATATAGTTCTTTTTTAAAAATCAATCTGGGTAGAGAGTTGTCAATTTTATTGATCTTTCGAAAGAGTCAGCTTTTGGCTTCGTTGACTTTTTCTATTGTATTTGTTTTCTATTTTATTGATTTCTACTCATCATTAGGATTTCCTTTCTCTTACTTGCTCTTCATCTGGCTTCTTAGATTGGAAGCTGGGATATTTGATTTTAGATCTAATATAAAATTAAAAATATAAATTTCCCTCTAAAGAATGCTTTATTTACATATTCTGGTTTTATTTTTACTCACTTAAGAATATTTTCTGGTTTTCCTTGTGATTTTTTCCCATTAACCTTTGAGTTATTTAGAAGCATGCTGTTTAATTTCAAAATATTTGGGGGTTTTCCAAATGACTTTGTTAGTGATTTTTAGTTAAATTCTATCGTGGTCAAAGAATGTATTTTGTATAATTTGAAACTTTAAAAATATGTTGAGTTTTGTTTTAAGACTAGTTTATGATATCCTTTAGTGAATACTTCTTTATACTAGAAAGAAATGTGCATTTTGCTTTTTGATGGTGAAATGTTCTTTAAATATTAATTAGGTCAAGTCAGTCACTGTGTTGTTCAATCTTTTACATTTTTTACAGCTTTTTTGTTTAATTAATTCTATCAATTACTGAGAGATGACAACTGAAATTTCCAGCTATAATTGTGGCTCTGTCCATTTCTCATTTTTTTCTGTCAAGTTTTGCTTTACATATTTTGAAGCTCAGTTATTAGATGCATACACATTCAGGACTATATGTCTTCCTAATGAATTAACACTTTGTCATTATGAATTTGCTGATTTTATTGCTGGTAACATTCTTTGTTCTGCAGACAACTTTGTCTGATATTAGTATAGTCAGTCCCCCTATGCTGACTATCTGAAAACAATTGTTTCACTTATTTTGTCCATTGTTCTAGTTGTTTACGGCATGAGGGATTTTTGCATCTATGTTCATGAGAGATAGTGGTCTGTCATTTTCTTTCCTCATAATGTCCTTGTCTATTTTGTTTTTAGGGTAATGCTGATCTCATAGAATGAGTTAGGAAGTATTCCCCCTGCTTTTATCTTCTGAAAGAGATTGTAAAGAATTAATATAATTTCTTCCTTAAATGTTTGGTAGAATTCAGTGAGCCCATCTGGGCCTGGTGTTTTCTGTTTTGAAAGGTCATTACTTGTTGACTCAATTTCTTTAAGAGATATAGGCCAGTTCACATGGGCTATTTCTTCTTGTGTACTGGCAGATTGTGTCTTTAAGGAATTGGAGCGTTTCATCTAGGTTATCAAAGTTGTGGGCATAGAGTTTTTCATAGTATTCCTTTATGATCATTTTAATGTCCATGGGATCTGTAATGATGTACTCTCTTTCATTTCTGTAATTAATAATTTGTGTCATCTCTCTTTTTTTTCTTAGCCTGGCCAGAGGCTTATAAATTTTATGGATCTTTTCAAAGAAATAGTTTTTGGTTTCATCGATTTTCTCTAATTTCCTATTTTCAATTTCATTGATTTCTGCTCTAATTTTATTATTTATTTTCTTCTGCTTACTTTGGATTTAATTTGATCTTCTTTTTCTAGTTTCTTAAGTTAGAAACTTAGGTTATTGATTATAGATTTTTTCTTCTTTTCTAATATATGCATTCAGTACTATAAATTTCTCTCTAAACACTGCTTTCACTACATCTCACAAATATTTATACGTTGTGCTTTAGTTTTCATTTAGTTTGAAATATTTTTAAATTTCTACAGTTTTCTTTTTGACTCGTGTTATTTAGAAATGTGTTGTTTAATCTCCATGCATTTTTGAGTTTTCCAGTTTTGTATTATTGATTTCTAGTTTAATTTCTTTGTGGTAATTGTATGATTTTTGTTTTTTAAAAAACTGTTTAGATGTGTTTTATGGCCCAGAATGTGGTCTATCTTGACGAATGTTTCATATGAGCTTGAGAAGAAGGTGTATTCTGCTGTTTTGGATAAAGTAGTCCATAGACATCAATTATATCCAATTGATTGATGGTTTTGTTGAGTTCAAATATGTCCTTTCTCATTTTCTGTCTGATGAATTTGTCCATTTCTGAAAGAGGGAGGTTGAAGCCTCCAACTATAATAATGGATTCATCTATTTCTCCTGGAAATTCTGTTAGATTTGCCTCACACAGTTTGACGATCTGTTGTTTCAAGAAATTTCTTTATTGATGCATGAATTATTTAGATGTATAGTTTTCAGTATTTGGATAGGAGGTTTACTTTTGGTTATTTATTTCAAATTTAATATACAACCATAAAAAATGACCAGAATGATATCAATTATTTTTTGAGACTGAACTTATTGCTTACTGAAAGATCAATTTTGGTAAATGTTCCATGTGTTCTTAAAATTATGTATAGTCTCTTATGGCTGCATCCAGGCATCTAAATGAGTTTATTAGACAAATATCAGTCATTGTGATGGCGAAGTCTCCTATAGTCTTATTATTTTTTACCTACTTGATCTATTAATTTTTGAGAGAAATCTGATATGCTTGGATTTGTCAGGTTTTCCTTATAATTTTGTTCAAGTTCATCTTATGTATATCTACAGATAGTCCAGTAGGACCATTTATGTTCAATATTGTTAACTTTTTCTTACACAACTACTTGTTGAGGTCCCACCATCTGACAGATTTCTCTGGATACTAGGGTCAAGGCTACAATATAAGCCACAGAAGCGCCTGCCCATGTGGAGTTTACATTATTGTTATTTTATTCTGCAGATTTTTTTTCTTACTATCATTAATTTCAATGTTCTTTATAATTAGTAAAGGTTTTTACATTAAAGACTATTCTCTTTGATATCATTGCATTAGCTTTCTTTTAGTTAGTATTTTCCTAGTATATCATTTCCCACCCTTTTATTTTTAATCTTACCATGTCATTACGCTTTAGATGAGTCCCTTAAAAGTAAGAATTAGCTGGATTTCTGTAATCTATTTCTACAAATTTCTGTCTTTTAACAGCAACCTTTACCCATTTAAATATGCTAGAGAGGAACGTCAGTTCCATTCATCTGGTTTCATGAAGAAAAGACCTATTTATTGGGCCCCCTCCAAGATTCCAACAACATTTATTATGATAAATTACATATTTTGATAATGTTCACCATATTTTATATTATAAACATATTTTCATCATGTCTCTGTATGGCTTTCTCTCTTTTATTATCTTGTGCTGGATTTATAATTTTCCTTACTCTCCTTTTCCCTTTTTACTGACTGCCAGAATCTCTAAAAACTTTTTATTTGCTGTTATTTTCATGGTCAACTTTAATTATTTAATATACATAATTAATGCATAGCATCTACAATTTAGCCATGTCTCCAAGTTTTCCTCAGAAATACACAACCTTTAATTCATATCACTCCCAATAACTTCCATATTGCTGATCAATCCCATTTCAGTACAGTCTTGTTTGTGAGTCCTATTAATCACTGCTTTTTATTGCTGTTTTATAAGAAGTGCTTACTTAAGTTTATGACTATTTAACTTGATAACTCATCCTTGCGTTGACTCTCTCCTTTCCTATTTCCTGCTCCCTGTTCCATACTCCTCTTTCCTAGAATCAAATTCCCCAAAGAACTTTTTAAACATAAGCTTTTATCTCAGGCTCTGCTTTGAGGGAAACCCAGGTGAAGACACAATGATGGGGTAGAGGAATTGGAGGTTTGAGAAAAGAGTTAAATTTTTAAATCACTAATGTGGACAAAATGCTAACTTTAGAAACACAAAAGGTCTTCTCATACAGTTAATGTTAATGTTGGTGACCTTGTATTTATGGTGACACAAATTTCATTTTGTGCCATTTCTTCTAGCAACCCTCCGCTATCCACGTCTAGATTTTGAGAAGGTGGAAGCTGGTTTGATTGAGGTTTGGAGATTTGCCAAGAAAGTGTGATGGGGCAATATTGCATGGTATTCGGGGGCCCTGGAAAGAGAGTGATTTTAAAGGTAAGGCCATGAAATCCAAGCCAGTGAAAGAAGGAATTAAAGACAAGAAGGAGGGGCAGTGAAGATTGAGGGGAAAGGAGAGAGATCCAGGGTCTAATGGTCTTGATGAGGGGGAAAATAAATGCAACTGACGTATAATAGACCTCAAGACTCCAGGGGTCAGAGTTGAAGGATATAATCCAAATCCACATGACACTGTGAACTGTAGGCACAGGAAGAAACAGATGAAGACTGAAGACACATGCAGTGCCTTGCTTGATCTCAAAAAGAAAAACACAACACAAAACCAAGCAAGGCTGGCGGGCTGGCAGGGAACTGTTCACTAACCTCTCACCACCTCTTCCGAATGCAGAATCTACTGATTTGCAAATGCGTCTTTTTGTTGTTGTTGTTACTGACATCTCAAGGCCTTATTCAATAATTTAGCATTCAAACCTATTTTTACAGAAAGAAATTGTTAGCTGAGAAATCAAATTCCTAGGCAGGGAATTCCAGACCTTTTTTCAGTTCATACATTGTCTTTTATTATTGTTTTGAGGAGCAGTATTGAAATTTTACTTCTTTGCACTTGACTTACAGAAATCAAAATTCTCAAGAGGGGAAAAAAAGGTAAAGAATCCACCAGAGGGAGCTTAGAATTGGCAAGTCTCCTTAGAATTCTTTCTTTCTTACTTTCTCTCCTTCTTTCTCAGAAATCAACACCTCAAAGTATGTTTTGGTTTCCATTTGTTTTTACAGTAGTAAATATTTTATTACTTAAAAAGGAAAGCAGTGTTTGTTCTTAATTGTTTTTGATTAAATATGCTAATTACATTTTGGAATACTAATGACACACAGTACTAAATGTTTTAATAATGCAGTGAAATAAGCTGGCAAATATAACAACAAATTAACCTGAAATGGCTACATAGCTTTCCTCATTTTAAATTGTAATAATACAAAACAGAGAAAAACAATCAAAAGTGTGTCGTCTAATGCGGAGGGGAAAAAAACTTTTTTAAACAATTTTGGCATTTTAATGTAAAAGAATTCATTAAGAAACTCATCTTTTCTAGAACAATGACCTAGGGAGCAGTCACTTGGTTGACTACCTCTAATCTATCAGAATTCATGCCCCACAAGTCAAAACGCAATAGGCCCTGGGTGGTGACCCGAGCTTCCTCCTCCTGGCATGGTCATACCAGGTCCACATCAACCCAGAACACAGGACCGTGTATGTGAGGGGAGGCCCAGAACCTCATGCAGTCTCCGGCCCCAAGCGGTTCACCTAAATCCATGAGGCCATCTCTCTTTATGTCAATCCAAGCTATGCCATTGTCAGCAAGAAAGAGGTGAAGGAAAAATATTTGTCCAGAAGCCCACCTGTATTGAGCAGAGATCATACAAGGTTTTTGATAAAAAATGAGGCTGTGGTTTAGTCTATTTCTTTACTGTCTCATGAAGTAGTCACTACATCCTCTCATCAGTTCCCCGTTTGGGGCTGTTACCAGGTCGGTGACAGCAGCTGCTCCAATGAGGGCAGAGGCTGCAGGTGAAATAGCTTTGCCTTCATCGTGCTCCTTATACGTGTTCATGAGGAGGGACATGAACACTCCCACCATGAAGGGGTCTTGCAAAAATATTAAACCTGATTCCCATCAACCTCTAGAGCCAAAGTAACTTTGCCTCTCAGGGAACATTTGATAGTATTTTTGGAGATATTTTTGGTTGTCACAGCTGGAGGTGCTACTGACATCTAATGAATAGAGGCCAGGGATGCTGCTAAAAATCCTGCAATGCACAGGACAGTCCCCTACAGCGAAGTATCCCATCCCAAATGTCGATAATGCGACAGTTGTGAAAGCCTGCCTAGATCCAGCTACCGAATTCCACAGATGTCAAGGAGAGAGAAGCACCATGGGAGACGAGGATGCACTGGGCAAAATGGAGAAGTGGAGCTCCACTGGACAGTCAAACTGGTTCCTTCAGCAATAAATTGCTAAGGAAAAGGAGACAAAATGGAGGAAGAAAGGGAGAGAGAAAGGGCCAAAAGATTAACAGAGATTCGAGAAACACCAATTGCAATGCAATCTTATTTTGATCCTGATTTGAACAATAAACTATTAAAGATTTATGAGGCTGCCAAGGAACCTTGAACACTAATTGGATATTTAATGATGGTGTAAAAATATTGTAAAGGTTTTAGGGGAAAAATGCTATTGTGTGTGTATGTATGTATCCTTATTTTTTACCAACATAAAATCCTGAAAATTTTATGAGCTTGAGATTTGCTTTGAAATATTCTAGAATGGGGGTAGAAATATGCAGGTTATAGATGAAACAGAATGATTATTGCTTAAGTGGTTGGTATATGGAAGTTTACCTTATTGTTCTATTTTTGTAAAAGTTTGAAATTTTCTAGAGTAATTTCTTTTAAGGAAGATATTGTTGTTGTTAACCTCATGGACAGTCCGTCCATCAACCTCATGGAAGATCGCCCAGGTGGCTGCCACTGCCCGTAGAAGAATGGCTGCTTCGATGACAGCCCAACAGTGGATCTATATCTGCAGGTATGAGGCCCAAGAAGAGAGGGCCAGGTGCAGAGGTCCAGGGCTGGGAGCCAGGAGACTTGGCCAGAACCAGCCAAGGCAGCTAAGTTCTCTGAGCTTCCACTTACTCATTTGTGAAGTGGGACAGGACCAGTCAGCATCTCTCCCCTTGCAGTTCTGAGACTCCAGTGAAGTCACTGACACTGAGTTACATTGACTCCAAAGCCTCTTCACAAACGTGCAAAGGGCTGGGCCTTCCTGAGGTGCTGTTGGTTTTCAGAAGAAAGAAGTGTGGAGCCCTCCTTGAACTCACAGCCTTGTGGACCAATGTTGCAGAGTGGTATGAACCTCGCAAAGAGTGTGGTCTGGGCACTGTCCTGTGCGCTGGGGAGGTGACGTGGAAGAGCTTTAGGAAGGCTGGGTGTGCTGTGTCTGAGTGTTTGGTGAACCACAGGAACGCGTTGATAGGCCCTGGAGGGTGCCTGGCAGCTCGGGCCCCTAGGGGCTCTCCCACGCTGAGAGATGGGACTACTGAGGGACTCCCATGGGGCTGCCAGGTAGCTTCATCAGCATCAGGAGTGGATATGTCTGGTAGGAATGAGGGTCAGGTCTGGACAAAGGCGAAAGCCTGGAAAGATCAGTTCAGGATAGATTGTTAGAGACTTGGTTAAAGGATTTGGCCATTTGGCAATGGGGAACCACTGAAGATTTCTAGGTTCAGGAGAGACATGGCCAGACCTGTATTTAAGAAAGTCTTAAATGTTTTTAGGAGACTATTGTTTAGGTGGCAGGTGACAAGGTCTTGAACTACAGCAGGGGTGTGCAAACTTTTTCTGTAAAGAGCAAGATAATAAAAATTAAAGGTTTTACGGGACCCATATGGTCTCTGTCGCATATTGCTGTACGTTCAATCTCTTTTACAGTCCTCTGCATGTGTAAGAACTATTCTGAGCTCAAGGCCTGTTAACACCAGGCCGTTGGCTGGATGTGGTCTGAGACTTAGAGTGTGCCGACCCCAAACGAGAGAATGGATGGTGAGAAGGGTCACTGGAGGGGGCAGTTCAGGGGTGAAATCAAGACCTGTGACCCCCATGATGACACCCTCCCTTTCTCCCAAATGACCATTTCATGTGGCCCTCTTTTGCGCTCAGCCTTGCCTGCTGCCGTGCCTGGATTCATCCTGGCCACTGCTTTGTGGGAGGTTTGATCCAGAAGAAAATCTTAGTCCTTGGAGGAGTAGATGCCCTTGTTCCTCTGCATGCAACCTTGGGCAATTCATTTAACACCCTGAACCTCAGCTTGCCCCCCTATAAAACAGGGACAACAGTCAAATGGCAGAGGTGCTGTGAGGATTACAGGAGGTAATGTCTATAAAGCATCGAGAACAGAGCTTGGGTCTTAGCAAGAACAATAGCGATAACAGTAATGACCAGTAAGTGATGTCTACAAGGGCTGTCCTTCGCAGTTTTCACGCACGCAATCCTCACAACAGCACTGTGTAGTAGACACTCATTTTATTGTTGAGAGAACTGAGGACACGTGGAAGAGCAATGGCTTGGCTGGCTGGGAGACCTCAGGGAGCTAGTCTGGCTGCTCTGTGCCTCAATTTCTCCAGTAGTCACATGAAGATGTGCTAAAAGTTCAGCCTCACTGAATGCAAGTTACGGATGTAGCACAGACCTGTCTCATTATAAAAGCTGGACACATGGAGTCCTCAGGGTTTGGTGCACAGGGACTTAACTCCCCCACTTACATGAGCCAGATGGGGTGACCAACTTGTCCTCATTTGCCTGGGACTTTCCAGGTGCAGGTCCTGAAGACCCTGGATCCCTGGGTGTTTTAGGCAACTGGACATCAGTCAGCCTAAACCCAGATGACGTTGTGGGTAGGATAGGAGCATGCAGGCAATGCCACTGCTCTGTCCAGGCCACAGCTGGCTCACACCACTCAGCCCAGGGCCAGGCGTAGGATGAGTCTCCTCTCTGTGTCTGGCAAACGGGGCAATGCCCCAGCTGTGGGCCCTTCGATGACCGATTCCTCCAGTGAAGTTTGGTCACGGAGGCCCCCAGGGCTCTGACCCTCTGTGGTCGCGCCTCTTCCCCAGCTGCCCTCCTGAATATCCACTAATTTATGATTTCTGATCTCATTCCAGATGAACATTTATCTTGTTCCTAATTTTGTATCCTTTTCTTTAGGAAGACCTCTCAAATTGTATATGCCTTAAGCTTCAAAAAACCTGGTCTGCCCCTGGGTCCAGGGCAGAGGGCAAAATATTTGAACCTGCAAGTCAGTTCGGGGCCTGGCTTGACCTGCGCTTTTCAGGAGTCACGAACATACTCACAGGGCTCTCGTCAGTCCATGCAAGAGGAGGCGTCCAAATGTCTCAACTGTGAAATTAAGGACATTTTTTGACTGGACATTAAGGTTCCCTTTTTCTTGTTAAAGCTCCTCTTTGTTCGAAGAGCTCTCAAAGTGAAAGAGCAAACAGTTTAGAAACCTGAGCTCATGTCAGCCCCAACAGAGCCAGTCGCAAACGTGGCCATCAGAGGGACCATGAGACTCAGCTGCGAGCCCGGCATGGGATGGGGGAAGACTGCCCGTGTGTGTGAGGCAAGGTGGCGTGCAAGGCCCCAGCCACCCCCTTGTGACTCCTGGCACCTGAGGTGTTTGCAAGGTGCCAAAAGAAAAGACACACTCAAGCTGTCGTAATAAAACTGCCCTTTCACTAGTGCGCCCTCTGGGATGTAGCTACAAGGCAAACACTCCCATGGTTGTGGTCATCCCCTGCAGGCCGGCGCCCCTTCTGCCCAATGACCCTCCATCCCACATTCCCCGGGGGGCCCCAGAAATGACTTCTAAAAGGGAGCAGCAGTACGTCTCCTCAGCAGAGACCATGAATGTGCCGGTGAGGCCCGGCTGCTCCAGGGCTGTGCCGGGGCAGTTGGGCGGAAGGAGGCATAAGGTGCAAGGGTGGAAGAAATGGGGGTTTCTATCCCAGCAAAATTGTTGGGAGGAGCTGAGGGGACCCAAGGACACATTTGACTCTGTGCCTAGTCCACAGCAGCCATGAATAAACATCAAAGCAGCAAATGCAGCTGCTCCCAGGGCCTCAGTTTCCCAGCAGGTCAGGGTCTCCATGAAGCAGAGCCTGAGATGGAGTTAGGAGTGCCCAAGCTTCACTGGGGAGGGACACCTATGACAGGGAATGGGGGCTGCAGGACTGGGCAAGAGGAGCGATCAGATCATGACTCAGAACTCACCAGTTCAAACAGCCCGGCCTTGTACCGTCACCTTGCTTGGCATCTGGCTGGGCTGCTTCTAGAGGAGCATTACCTTGACCTTGAAGATGAGGCTGACAGCAAAGGAAGAGCCGGAGCCTGTAGGCCAAGCACACATCTCACAGCTGGCCAAGGGTCCTTCCCGGAAGGGTGAGGGGGCGAGGTCGCATCTGTGTCTGCCATGGGCATCTGGTTCGCAGAATAGTAGTAAAAACTACCTGGTAAGTGGGTTACAGGACTAGGCGAATAATAGCTATTATACACCTGGACTGGAAGAGGCCCTCAGGACAAACAGACATTGTGTGCTGAGTCACAAACAGTAGGCTTTTCTGAAGAAATGAAGCCATCAGAAGAAGGTAAGCCCCAGACATTATTGTGGGAAACCTGGGATCTGCAAAAAGAAGTTCTTGCTAGTCTGTTAATCAGAGGACCATCATTTTTAGATGAAGACCTCTGCTTAGCTCTTACTGTTAATATCTTCCTAAAACGCTGATGGCCCATTTCTGTCTGAGCACAGGCAGTGTAAGGACCCTCTGTGCCCCTCGCCCCCTGCCAGCCCTCCGCCCAACTGGGGCAAGTAGGCACTCCCTCTGACACCCCACCACAGCTGCCATGGTGATGCACACTGCACTTGAATTGGTTCCATGGGGACAGAGACCTCTGCCACTGTCTTTACTGCTGTGTCCTCAGGGCCTGCCAGGTACAGGCACCTGACAGAGATTTGTTCGAATTGAACTGATGCTAACTAAGATTTGCAAACAGCTTCAGCTATTTAGAACATCGCTGACTCTGAGACAGGATGGCGAAGGACCTTCAGAGCCGGAGGCGGAGATCCCTAAAACAAAATGATTAACTGAAAATAGAGGAAACATTTGTTAGCCCTATAAAGGACACCTACCAGAAACCAGGGGAAACACTGCACTCAATCGTGGCCCATGGAGGGTGTTCCAGTTACGGTCAGAACCACAAGCAAGGCCGCCCAAAACACAGATTTTGGTCATCATGGTTTTTTCTCTGGTGATGCTAACAGCCAATTAGGACGTGGAAAAGAAAAAACAGCATAAATATTAGGAAGAAAGGATGAAATTCTCACTATTTGTCTACCTAGAAAGTCTAAAAATTATCAGTTAGAACTAATGTTAATAATATATTTTACTATCAACTTTGCACTGAACCATCTTCCTGGTCTTTCTTACATGCCAGTCGTTCCCAGCTGCGAACCCCTGAGCCAACAAGCTGTACTCTCTCTCTACTGAATGCATAGAAAAAACTTAGCCTTACTGAGGAGCAGAGAAATGAAAACTTTCATCATCATAAGCCAAAGGTCTTTGTCTCTCATATTGACACACTTTCAAAGGTAGGGTAAGGAGGCGTGGAAAATGGGTGGTTTTCAAATGTTAGGACAGTAGACATTTGTACAACTGTTTGGGAAGGCACGTTTGTGAATGGGCATATTTTATAATCAAACACTTATAGGTATCTTTCCTACAGAAATGTTAGCATGAGTCTGTTAATATATTGGTACAAGGATATCATTGCAATCGCATGTGGAAAAGCAGAAAGCTCAGTGACCCCTAAATTTTAGATCCCTCAGGACTATGTGATATGGATGCAAAGTTACGCACAGTGATGGAAGGCAGTGCTACGCGGGCAGCTTCTTTAAAAGGGTGATTTAGGCGGCTCTTTAAAAGGTGTTCTTTAGGCAGCTCCACCTGGCCTAACTGGGAGGGATGTCCACAATGTTTGCTAAATGTAGAAAAAAATAAAACAAAGAAAATAACGATTGCACAATATGTACTGGCATGGTTTCACTTTTCTTTAGAACATGTGCTATATATACATACATATACACACACATATACATACACGTGTGTGTATATAATGTAAACATATGTATAAGATATATATAAAGTCTGGAAAGCTACATATCCGCCCATTAATAGTTGTTATCTCCAGGCTGTGGGGGTTGGAACGGGTACCTGTTTGTTTATACAGTTTCGTGTTGTGTAAATTACTCTGCAAGGAGCATGTGTTCTTTTATTTTAAAATAAATATTAAAAAGCTAAATCCTTGATGCCATCTGTTTTTGTCCTGCTGTTCCTCTGGTTTATTATTTATTTGCTTATTTTTTATGATTTGCCTTTTTCTCCAGCAAGTGGGCTCTGAGGGGAAATCTCCGGGAAGAGTTTGGGGCAGTAGGAAGTGAGTGGAGTTAACCCTGCAGTGGGTGGGGGAGGCCAAGAATGACAACAGCAGGCCATCGGCCCCTGCTCCCTCTGCACACTTGCTCATCGGTCCAAGCAGCACTAAGCCACCTCTGACCTGCCCTTGGACAATTCCCTCCTGGGGCCAGCCTGATGGCCAAAGGGCAGGAGACAGTTCAAGTCAGCTTAGGACCCGCTAAAGCCTGCTCAGGCCTCCTCTCCGCTTCACTGCGTCCAGCATTCCGAAGGGGTACTCGGTATACACGCCCCTGGGGACTGGGAATGAGAGTTTCAGAATCCACTAGCACTCTTGATTCTGCCCTAGGGGCCCATCTGTGCCAAGTTCAGGTGAACTTGATATCCAGGATTCCATCTGTTAACACCAGCCACATTTACACACATATAAGTTTACCTAAGTGCATACATGAGATGATAGAAAACAGACATACATTTTTTTTTCATTTTTCTTGACTACTTTCTTCCTTCCCTCTCTCCCTCGTGTCGCCCCCAACACATACTAACAAAGTAATATGCAGCCATGTATGTTTTTCTCCAAGCTCACAGAACCATATACAAGTATAAATGTTCATATATATTAATACACAGGATTTTGTAGTCTTGGTTTATTTTTTTAAAAATCGCACTTATGGAATTGTGCACCTCTGCATCATTCTTCTGTCACTCAGCTCAGCTTAGGGACGGACTCATTCTTTTCACGGCTGCTTTTATTTTACTCCGCCTTCCCCTCCCCAGTGCTGGCACTAGCAGTGCTGCCAGGATTCTGCCATTGTGAGCATGCAGGCGAGCATCATGTGCAAAATCCTGCAACCATAGGCTTGTGGCTGTGGCTTGTGGCTGCACTGCCGAGGAGTCCCAGGAATGGACTGGCTTGTTGGGTTGAAGGGACGGGACGGTCCCTTCTTAGTTTTTAAAAATGTGGCCCAACCACTTTACAAAAGGAAGACTGTTCCCATTCAAATTTCCTTTCTCCGTATTTCCACCGGCAATGGGTAATACAGCTTTTTCCCTTTGCCCATCGTAGCAACATAAAATCCGATCTCATCGTTGCTGTAATAGCATGCCCTTGATTTCCAGTCAGTTTGAACACTTTTTGCCCCCATTTCTCTTGATTTGCTTGTCTTTCTCTTCTCAGATTTTAAGAGCTCTTTATACATGTGACATGTATTACATATAAGGCCACACAATAAATATTAACCTTATTCACTATCTGCTTTGCAAAATTTTACTAAATCTGCTTGTTTATTGACTATTTTTGTTAAGTTTCCTCATTAAATATTTTTAAATTTTCTATAGTGAAATGGGTCTATCTTTTCTTTCAAAACTGCTGAGCTTCTAGTGTGTAAGTCTCTTTGCTCCTAAATTACCTGTGATCTTCTAGATTCTTTTTGGTAAGAGTTTTTTTGTTTTGGTTTTTACACTATACACAGGGGAAATAGATGACCAACTTAATTTTATTTTAAAAGCACAGGCAGATGAAGCAGCTCCATTTATTGAATATTCCATTTATTTCCTGAAAATTGAAATATAAACGTTATAATATATTAAAGCAGCATATACAAGAATCTAGTCTTCTTTACTTATTTATTTGGTTAAACAACACAGTAAATGTGGGCACTCATCTAAGTATTTAAAAATATTGACTTATGATTGTTGAAACCTCATGACCGCTTTATCAGTAGATTCTCTACCCAGTTCCAGGTTTTTTAATCCATTTCCATGCCCCCACCCAAAGTGATCAATAACAGTAATTTTATAATACCTTCTGATACCTGATACCTGATAAGGTAAGTATTTCCTCATCATAATTTCTGTTTTTCACATTTTTATTGGTTATTATCTGATAATTTATTACTTTTTTTCCTTTTCAACATTTTTGGAGGTTTAACTTATATTTGATACAGTGCATAGATCTAAAATACACACCTTGATAAATATTCACATTTGCATTCAGCCATATAACCACCACCCAGACCAAGTCAAAGCACATCTCCATCGCTCCAGGAGGTTCCCACACGCCGCCTCCCAGCCAATGTCGTCCCTAAGAAGTAACGCCCATCCTGACTTCTACCACCCTGGGTATTAGTTTGGTCTCTTCCTGAACTTCATACGAAAGGATTCACATAGCATGTAGCCTTTTGTCTCGGACTTATTTTATACAACATCACGTCTGTAAGATTCATTTATATGTAGTTCTTTTCATTCCGTTGTTATGAATACACTACAATTTAATCACCCATTCTTCTCTTGATGAACATTTGGGCTGTTTCCAGTTTGGGGTTCTTACAAAGACAACTGCCCTGAACCTTCATAATTTCAGTTGGATATGAACCTAAAACAATTACTGTGTTGTGGAGTCTGTATATGCTTAGCTTTAGTAGAATTCAGCCAAACTAATTGCAAAATGGTACCAGCTACACTCCCACTAGAAGTGTAACAGATCTCACTGCTCTCCATCCTCGCCAGCACCTAACGTTAACGTGACTTTCATTTCAGCCATTCTAGTGAATGCGTAGGTGTGTCTCACTTTAAAATTTGCATTTCTCTAATGACAAATGATGTGATGCATATTTTCTATGTTGATTGGCTATTTTACTGTCCACATTTATGAAGGTATTCCTCAAGTATTTTGCCAATTTTCAAGTTTCTTCTTTTTTCGTTGAAACGTATGAATACTTAAATGTTCTGAATTTGGGTCCTTTGTTAGGTATTCTTACTGCAAATATCAGCTCTTCTTCTGTGGCTTGTCTTTTCCCTCTCAGTGGTATCGTTTCATGCACAGAAGTGCTTACTTTACTGAGTTCAGTGAATCACTCTTTCCTTTTACAGTATATTGGTTTCCAAGAGCTGCTGTAACAAAGTACCACAAACAGGGTGACACAGAACAACAGAAATTTGCTGTAGGGGCCAGCCCAGTGGCTAAGCGGTTAAAGGTCCCCTGGCTCCACTTTGGTGGCCGGGGTTCAGATCCCAGGCACAGACTTACTCCACTCATCAACCATGCCCTGGAGGCATCCTCCATACAAAATGGAGGAGGATTGGTGCAGATGTTAGTTCAGCGCTAATCTTCCTCAAGCAAAAGTAAGAGGAGGATTGGCAATGGATGTTAGCTCAGGGCAAATCTTCCTCAGCAACAAAAAAGAGAAATGTATTGTTTGGTCATTTTTGATGGCTAAAGTCCAAAATCAAGATGTCAGCAAAGCAACATTTCCTCTGAAAGCTGTAAAAGGATGCTTCCTGGCCTCTTCCAGCTTCTGGTGTTCCCAGGTGACTCGTGGTTTGTGGCAGCATCACTCCAGTCTCTGCCTCCGTCTTCACGTGATCTTCTCCCTGCGTCCTCACACGGTGTTCCCTCTGTGCCTGTCTGCCTCTGTGTCCAGTTTCCCTTTTTATGAGGACACGATCATATCGGATTAGGCCTCAGCCTAATGACATCATTTTAACTCGATTCCCTCTAGACAGACCCTATTTTCAAGAAAGGTCATATTCTGAATTCCTGGGCGTTAGGATTTCAACTTTTCTCTTTTAAGGGGACGGTTCAACCCCTAACATGTGGTTCCTGCTTTCTGTATCCTCTTTTATCTTTGTCTACCCCAAGATGTTGGAAATTCATTTTATGTTTTCTTCTAAAAGCTTGACCATCTTAGCCGCAGCGCTTAATCTATTATCCCTCTCAAATTAGTTTTTGTGAATCATGTAAGATGGTGGTCAAGGTTATTTTTCTCCAGCATATTTATGGAAAAAGATCCTCCTTTCCCCCACTGAACTGCAACAGGAACTATGTCATGAATCAGGTGACAAATTGATCCATTTGTCTGTTTCTGGACAAATACCACACTGTTGCAATCACTGTAACTTATAGACAGTCCTGATATCTTAGAGTATAAATCCTCCGGCCTTCTTCTTCCTTAGCCTTTCTTATCCTCGGTCATCTGTATTTCTATATAAATTTTATACACATTTTCACCTATCAATATATAATTTTTAACGTTTATTTTTGTCAATATACATTTTCAATTATTAATTTCCATACACATGAAAAAAAATCTGCTCTGCTAGCATTTTGATTGGAATTTCATTGAAACTAAAGACCATTTGGGTGGAAATTAACATCATAAAAATATTAAGTAATATTAAGTATGAAGATAGCATATCTCTCCATTTATTGAGGTTGTCTTTAATTTAGTTCAGTAATGTTTTATAGTTTTCAGTGTAGAAGACTTGCATACCTTTCAAAAATTTTCAATAGTATTTTACAATTTTTATTTTATTTACTTTTTGCTAGTACGTAGAAATACGATAGATTTTGTACATTGACTTGTATTCAGCAACTTTACTAGATTCACTTATTGTTGCTAATAACTTCCTGGTAGAGTCTTATAGGAGTTATATACGCACGATCGTGTTATCTGTACACGAAATTTTTGCTTTTTCTTTTACAATTTTATTAGGACTTTTTTTCATTTTCCTGCCTCAATGAACCAGCATCTTCAGTACAAGATTGAACAGAAGCGGTGGTATTGTACATTCTTTTCTTACTCTTGATTTCAGGGGAAAAGGATTCAATATTTTATCATTAAATATAATGCTAGCTATAGGTCTTTGGTTTGGTTTGGTTTGGTTTTACATGGGCTCTTTATCAGATTAAGGATGCCTTTTTCTACCTTTAATTTGCTGATATATTTTACCATGAATAGGGGTTTAATTTTGTAAAATTCACTGTATTTATTGCCATGGCCATAAATTTTTCCCTTTTATTCTGTTGTTTTAGTGAATTACATTAATTCTTGACACTTAATTTTACTTTATATTTCATTGAATTAGTGGGGAAAAACCCACTCAGTAATGACATATCATCTTTTTTATGTATTTCTGGGTTTGATTTGCTAATATTTGTGCAGAATTTTTGTGTATTTGTTCATGTGTGATGTCACCTAGTAATTTTCTTCTCATGCAATGTCCTTGTCAGGTTTGGTATGGAAGTCATACTGACCTCGTCAAACAACTGTAAGATTTTGTTTAAGATATGACTTACTTATTTCTTAAAGGTTTGGTAGAATTCAACAGTTAATGCATTCAGTATTGGAATTCTCTTTGGGGGAAAATTTCTCACTGCTGATACACCGTTTTTAATAAACATAGCACGATTGAGATTTTCTATTTCTTCTTGTGTCAGTTTCTCTAAGTTGTGTTTTTCAAAGAATTTATCTATTCGATCTAAGTTTCAAGCTTAATGGCATGAAGTTTTTAATCCACTGTAGAATCTTTTGACTTCTGCAGCATCTGTTCTCTTTTTTATTCCTGATATTGGTGATTTATGTTTCTCTCTCTTTTTAAAATTATGTCTTCTTAGGTATTTATCAATTTTACTACTCTTTTCAAAGAGCCAACATTTTAATTTTGTTCATTTTTCTATTAAGTGTCTGTTGTATATTTTATTGATTTCCCCTTTTATTATTATTACATTTCTTTTACTTTATTTGGGTTTACTTTCTTGTTCTTTTTCTAACTTCTTGAACTGAAAGCTTAGAACACTGCTTTAAACTCATATAGACAGAGACAGAGGTAGAGATAGAGATGCACCACGTGTGTACATACATACATACGTATGTGTGTGCATAGTGTGCATATATTTATGTATAGACTCATATTTCCTGGTCTCTGTTCTAATTTCTTCTTAGATTCTGAGAGTATTTATAAGTATGTTTATTAAATTTCCAGGTATTTGGACATTTTCTACTTTTTTTCTGTTATTGAATTTTATTATGATTGCCCAGTGGCCAGACATAAGATTCCTATCTTTTAGAATTTGTTGAAACTTACTTTTTGGCCCAGAAGTTGGTCTATTTTACTAAATGGGCGCTAAAAAAATGTGTATTCTACAGCTGTGAGAGGTAGTGTTATATATATTTATTCAGTCTAGGTGGCTAATTGTGTTTTTCAAACCTTCTATATCCTTACTGATTTTTTGACTAATATTCTTTCTGTCAATAAGAGGAGTATTAAGAACTATCCAAATATCATTGCATTTTTGCTATCCCGTCTGACAACTTTTGGTTTATATATTTGGAAGCTAGTTTAATAAGCAACTTTGCATTTAGGGTTATTATATCTTCCTGTTGAAGCAATTCTTTTATTTTTATTAGATATCACTTTTTCACTCTCATAACATTTCTGACCTTAAAGTCTAACTATCTGATGTTAATACAGGCACATGAGCATTTTTGGTGAGTATTTCTATGGTATGTCTTTCGTCTATCCTTTCGCTTTCAGCATTTGTGTGTCTTCATATTTTCCTGTAAACAGCATTGAGAGGGAAGGAAGAGCAATTCTACCTCCTGAACATAAGATACTTGCAGGGTTCGAAATTAAGCATTAAAAAGAACGCTGTTAAGAACACTGAGGGAGAAGTGATGTCCTAGGAAAAGACTGACTGTGTTTCAGTTAAAGTAGACGTGATGAGGCTGAGCATGTGGGAGAACTCATCTACCATAGAGGTCTCTTCCAGGGGCAGAGTGCATAGTTCTGGAGGATAACAGCATCAGAAGATTGAGGGAGCACTGAGTAAGACTGAAATGGAAATACAGGACAGGAAGGGCTGGCCCTAGGAGCCCCTCAAGGTTCCAAACAGAGTATCGATGTCATTTTCCAGAGGGTGAGCCCAGTTGAGCTTGTGCTTTGCTGACTGACATCCTTCCCTCCTCCGCAAGGCCATCATGGTCTTTGTCAGCTCATTTAGGCCCATTCTCATTGCTAGCACACTTTATAGGCTATGGTATCTCAATGGGGAAAGCCAACCCTGCGAGATAGCAAAGCAACAGCAGGCGTCCGCCGCCATCGTCTTCTGGAGGAAGGAGGAGGAAAACTCCCTACTCCTGCGTCTCTTCCTGCTCCTCCAGACTCAGGGGCAGAGAGAGCCCAGCTTAACCATCACCATCCGGTATCTCCCCGGTCATATGGGTGCAATGAATGAATGAATCAAGGCTGATGATGACATTCCTCCAAAGATCACGTGATGCTATAGGCCAAGCTCTTTCCAGAATTCTTTTGCTCAAATTCTCCCTCTAACAAGAGAATCCAGACTCTTGCTAACCTCAAAAGGACAAAGACCCGCATCACTCCACCCACCAAGAATCCCACAGCTGCCCGTGGGCCCTGAGGTCATAGGCTCCTCAGGAAAGCCAGGTAGCCTGGAGTTGAGTGGAGGGATAGAAAGTCATATTCAAGTTGCTAACTCCGTGAATCCACGTGTAATTTCTAAATTGAATTGACCCTCTTGTGACTTAAAAACAATTCATATAAATTACTCGTGAATAGGGATTTTCTATTCCCTGTGATTTCATTATAGAAAATGCTGCTAAAGCCATTATTGATTTGTTACAACTTCTTCTTCAGTTTCCCTGCCCTTTGGAAGCATCCACATCTGATACAGGTTTTGGATGTTGCCAGCTGCTCTCACACACTTTCCCTGATCTCCCACCTAGCCTCAGGTTATCTGTGTCTTGGATACCCTAGCATCATGTTTCTCATGGAGAAAACGTATAACGATGACCCACACTACCTGTGTGGCACATCCAGGCTGCAGTGGTCCTCAGAGCCAGCTCCATGCCCCCTTCAGATGTCTGTGCACCTTGTTCTGCTCCTGGCTCAGGTATGTAGAAGGTCAGTGTCCCACTGGGGCATGGCAGACTGGCAATCTACATCTCTGCTTCAATGAAAGGACATAGCTGGCTGGAAACTACAAAAAGAGTAATTTAACTGGAACTTCCTAGCATGTATATTCTTATGACCTTGGGAAAATCAAATGGCCTCTCGATTAAAGATTATCATTAATTTTCCTGGATCCACTCCCTAAGACTCATGGGTGGGTTCTGAATGTGGCCTCTTCATTTCCCATCAAATGGCATCAGATCTGTGACCCAGAAATATCCCAGGCAACGCCTGGGATGCCAAAGTGCCCAGCTCAATGCTGAGCACAGATACCAACTCCAAAAATCCTCTCCAGATACGGATATTCAAACTAAATTAATGAAAATCAACTAAATTAAAATTGCAGTTCCTCATTGCACTAGCCATGTTTCAAGTGTTCACTAGCCACGTGTGGAGAGGATTCGGGAGGTGAACACCGGACGGCAAAGATAGAACACTTTCCATCAGTACGGACGCTTCTGTTCACAGCATGGCCCTAGACAGCAGACATCCCTCTGTTCCACGCAGCAGCGTGACTTTTTGTTCAGGCCTTCATGGTACCACTAAGCACCATGTGAGATGCCCAGATGGCTGATTGTCTGTCTCTCTTCCAGGTTGGAGAAAACTGGAGGGCCAAACCAGGTCCCTCTTCCCTGTGGTTGTCCAGCATGATCAGTCAGTGAAAACGAGAGGAGGGGATTCTGATATGGTCCCCCCTCAGAATATTCGAGAAAACAAAAGCAATTATAGTGAGAATGAGGTCAAATGGGAAGTTTTTGTAATCAGCTGCATCAAACTTACACACTTTTTAAAGGTTTTAATGAAAGCCAAGCCAATGGACCAGCCTGCCTATCTTGGGTAAGTTAAAGCCACATCACTGTCTGAGTGGGACTAGAAATGATAGGATCCATCCGGTGAACTTCACAACCCAAACACATGGATTGTATGATTTTTATAGAAAAGAACTTATCAGGAAAAATAAAAACAAAACTGATGTTGGGGGCGTATTAATTTGCTAGAGCTACCATAATAAATTACCACAAACTGGACAGCTGAAAACAACAGAAATGCATTCTTTCAGTGGTCTGGAGGCCAGAGGCTGAAATCAGGGTGTGGCAGGGCCCCGCTCCCTCCCAAGTATCTAGGGGAGGGTCCTTCCTGCCTCTCCAAGCTTCTGGTGGCTCCAGGCTTGTGGCTGCGTCACTCTAATCTCTGCCTCTGTTTTCACATGGCCTTCTCCTTTTCTGTCTGTTCTAAGAACACGTGTCATCGGATTTCGGGTCCACCAGAAAAATCCAAGATAATCTCATCTTGAGATCCGTAACTCAGTTCCATCTGCAAAGACCCTTTTTCCAAAGAAGGTCACATTCCCAGGTGCGAGGGACTTGGGTGTGGACATATACTTTGGGGGACCACCATTCAACCCACCGTAGAGGGGTTAACATATAGTTCCTGTAAGAAGCTAGAATACTGCTCAGTTTAATCAAACTATTGGGAAAGCCTGTGCCAGATATTACTGATTGAGAAAGAATGACCACAGAGAGCAGGGCGGTGGCCGCTGGAGGGTCTCAGCGGGTGAATGCTAGTGTTCTGTCATTAAGCAGCACCATCGGGTTCGGGTCCACAGAGAATGCAGCTCTGGAGAAGCCAGGACCAGGAAGAACCTGGGCCACACGGGCGTACCCGAGCTCCTTTCTGAGCTGGTTTTGATGCCTGCCTGAGGGAGGGTCCCCCTCCAGGGTTCCGTCCACCCCCCTCCAGCCTGTGACGCCCGTGCCAGCTCTCAAACCCAGAGTGGTGAACGAGCAGTTGAAGAATATTCATTTCCTCTCACTTCTGACCTTTCTGCTCGTCTGCAAACCTACAAGGTCTGGGCTACATGACCGTGTCTGAGGATCGGAAATGAGTGTTTAGAGTGTCATCCAATTCAGGTTTACCTGACCTTCTGGTTTTAGAGCCCATATTAATCTTAATTGCACTGTTAAAGTATAGTAAATATCTTTATACAAATTAAGTGATAATAGGAATTTGCAGAGGTCTTTTTTCAACGATTTAATCTTAAAATAAGCTGATTATACAAATCTTTAACCAAGCGATGACTAATCCAGAATGCAAACATTACTTTGATAAGATACATTCAAACAAACATTTTTGTGGCAAATATTAGCAGAAACCAGACAATAATTGGGAAATGGCATTGAGCCACTGACGTCTGTGGGCACAGAGGGAGGTGAGCAGATGTGCCAGTGCTCAGGAGCATGTTCTAGAGCTGCATCTATTCTGACTCACCATCACCTGTTAGTGACTTTGGATGAAGTAGATTAGAGTGTCTGGAGAAAGAAGATCATGAGGACTTCTTGTGAGATTCATGTGTCGAGGAGGAGCTGCAAAAAGAATTTCTGTTAAATGTATCCCTATGTTATGTTTTCATTTGAGAGGAAATACATTTATTCAGCAATTACTCAATCTTCACTAACTGGCAGACACTATTTCTCCTGAACAACTGGTATAATGTTAGCATCACAAAGTAACTCATGAACTGAGCTTCTTTCCTTCTTTGCTTTGGCCAACAGGAAGCTCAGCACTAAATGTACAGGACTTTTTTTTTGAGGAAGATTAGCTCTGAGCTAACATCTGCCACCAGTCTTACTCTTTTTGCTGAGGGAGACTGGCCCTAAGCTAACATCCATGCCCATCTTCCTCTACTTTATATATGAGACGCCTGCCACATCATGGCTTGACAAGCGGTGCATAGGTCTGCACCCTGGATCTGAACTGGTGAACCCCAGGCCGCCAAAGCAGAACGTGCAAACTTAACCTCTGTGCCACTGGGCCAGCCCCAGGACATTTTTAATAATAGTGCAGAACTACATGGTATGCATTTCTTTCTAAAATTTCATATGTAATAATTGGCAAATAGAATATTTACAATATATATACAAAATATGAAGCCTAATAATGCAATTCAGATTCATGAAGCCACACCAGAACTAAACCAAAATCTGTGCCCCTGCTATAGGATATCTCCTCTGTCCCAAGCTCTGTTCAATTCCTTCAACAGAGGAATTGAATTTTGTATCTAGTACTCCTTTGCTCCTTTGTTTGTTTAAATAGTTATATCACATATGTATGTATCCTACACAACATACTAGTTAATTTTACTTGTTTCTGAGCCTTATAAAAATCATACATTCTACGTTCATTCTATGTATTGTTCTAGAATTCTGTTTTACTTATTGTATTTCTAGAATGTGTTCATACTGTTGCATGTAGCTGCCATTCCATTAAATCATGTACTTACCAGGAGGCATGTACGTGAATATTTATAGAAGTATTGTTCATACCAGCAAAACCAGAAATCACCCTAGATTCATCAATGAGAAAATAGATGAGGAAATTGTCTTAAATTGGAAAATTGTCTTAAAATGAACAATTATAAATTTTCACACTTGAATTTTCACGCTCTTCCTGTGTATTTTGAAGAATTGAAGTTCCTGATGAAATATGGTCAGATGCATCAACCTTTTCCTTTACGGCATATGCATTTTTTCTCTTTGATTTTTTAAAAATCCTTTTCTGCCCCTAGGTCATAAAGGTGAAAAGAAAAACTAAAACAAGTTTTAGAAGACAAGGGAACTATCACCAAGGTTTAAAGCCACCTGGAATTGATTTTTGAGTAGGCTGTGAGGCAGGGATCAAGTTTCATTCTTTTACATGGAAACAATTGGCCTATGGTGGTTTCAGTAAATACTCCCCCTTTTCCTCAATGATCTAGAATGTCTACCCTGTTATGAGTCCAGTCTCCATATCTATGGGTGTCAGTTTCTGATTCTCTATTTTATTGCACTGGCCATTTGTCTAGGCTCCTGAAAGTACCACTTCTTCCTCTCTGACACTTTCTTATAAGATGGAAATCTGATAGGGCAAGTCTCACTCCAACACCCATCTTGTTCTTCCTCAAGTGTACCAATCCTTCGATTTTTCTTTTATATATATATTTGTCAAGTTCTATAAAAAAGTTAAGCAACCTGGGGCTGGCCCCATGGCCAAGTGGTTAAGTTTGCACACTCTGCTTCAGCAGCCCAGAGCTGTGCTGGGTCAGATGGTGGGTGTGGACCTCCTACTGCTCACCAAGCCATGCTGAGGCAGCGTCCCACATAGCAGAGCCAGAAGGAGCTACAACTAGAATATACGACTATGTACAGGGGGGCTCTGGAGAGAAGAAAAAAAAAAGAAGGTTGGCAACAGATGTTAGCTCAGGGGACAATCTTTGAAAATAAATAAATAAATAAAGCAACCTTTAGCACTTTTTTTTTTTTTTTCAAGGAAGATTGGTCCTCAGCTAACACCTGTGCCAATCTTCCTCTATTTTGCACATGGGACACCACCACAGCACGGCTTGATGAGTGATGTGTAGGTCCATGCCTGGGATTCGAACCTGCAAACCCTTGGCTGCCAAAGCAGAGCACATGAACTTAACCACTACACCACGAGGCTGGGCCTATTAACACTTTTTTGAAATTGCATTGAAGCTAGGGAACAGTCTGTGAATAATTTATATCTTTGTCTTATTGAGTCTTTCTATACAAGCATCTGTTATAGTTCTCCATTTATTTAGATTTTTTTGATGCCATGTATGAAGGTTTATAATTATTCCCAAAAAGGTGCTTTACATAATTTTTTGCTACTGTAAATGATATCTTACAAATTTTATTTCCGAATTGATTTTGTTGTATAAAAAATTCTGTTTTTGATTTTCTATATAGATAATCATTTCATCAGCAACTAATGACAATATCATTTCTGTCTTTCCAAAGATTTCTTTCTTTCCAAAATGTCACCTTCTATTTCTTTTTCTCATCGTGGCATAATGGCTAGGACTCACAGTGGTGTAAGCATTGAGTAGCAGTCATCTGTCTCTGTTCCTAGTATTAAAGACAATGATTTTGAACTTCTACTATGTTTATTATAAATTTTGTATGCCTTGTTCAGGCAGAGATAAAAGATTTCCTTTTCCTAGTTTAATAACACATTTTATAATACATTGATATTCATTAAAGCATTATTGAAAGCTCTTCCTTCATGCAGAATCTGTAAATTTGAGGACATTTGATTTTTCTCCTCTTGAGTCTAAGTTGCTTTCCTGGTGTTTATCCAAGTTGTTCATGACATATTTTCTTTTCTTATATTGCTGGAACCTATTGGCTAATATTTTTGTTTAAGGTTTTTGTTTCTGTGTTCATGAGAGAGATTGGATATGTAATTTTCCTTTCACATACTATGCTTGTCTGATTTTACATCAAGGTATTGCAAGCCTCATAAGAGAAGCTGGAGAGAATGCTCCTTTTTTTTTTTTTTTTTTCTTTTCCTTGGAGTTTCTGGGATAAACTGAAATTTTCTTTTTCCTTCATTTAGTAAAACCCACCTGAACAGGGATCTGGACTTGGCATTTTCCATTTGGGAAAATTTTAATACACTGGTTTAATTTCCTTAGTGATTGAAGAATTATTTAGATTTTTCTATTTTTTTCTTATGTGTTAAGTTGTATTCTTCTAGGAATTTATCCATTTTATTTATTTTTTTCATTTTTAACATAAAGTTTTTAATAACATTATTTTATCATTTGTTTAATTTCTGTAGTATCTATATGTATGTCCCATTTTCATTCCTAAAATTGTTTTTATGCCTTTTCAATTTTATTAATCGTTATTAATTCTGCTCTTGTTTTTCTATGATTTTTAAATTAGGTACATAGTACATTAATTTTGAGTTTTTCATTATTTCTAACATATGCATCAAAGGATTTACATTTCTCTTCATTTAGTGCTCTAGAGGTATCTTATGAGTTTTTATATAAGTAGCATATTCACTATATTTTAGTTCTAAATACTTTCTAATTTCCTTTTAAATTTTTTCTTAGACTATGAATTGTTTAAAAGTGAGCTTAAAAAATATTCCAAATATAAGGCATTTTCTAGGTGTGCATTTGTTTTCAGTTTCTAGTGTAATTAAAGTGTGTTCACAGCATGCTCTGTGGTCAGAATCTGTTGAAATTTTCTGAGGCTAGAATTATGGCCTAAAAAGGGGTTGATTTTACCCAATGTTCCATTTGCTCTTTTATTTTATTGTTTCCTTCCTTCTGCTTTCTTTGGACTTAGTTTGCTCTTCTTTTTCAAGCTTTTAAGGTCAAAAATTTGACGATTGTTTTCAGACATTTTTTATTCTCTAATATAATTATTTATGTTGTGCATGTGCCTCTAAGCACTGCTTTAGATGCATCCCACACATTCTGCTATGTTGTATTTTTATTTTAATTCAGTTCAAAATATTTTCAAATTATCCATGAGACTTCTTCCTTGATCTATGGAATTTCAGTAGTATATTGTCTAATTTCCAAATATCTGAGCTTTTCCTAAATATTTTTCTGTTATGGGTTTCTAGTAGGATTCCATTGTAGTCAGAGAACATATTTTCTATGATTTCAATTCTTTTACCTTTGTTATGGGTTTTTTTTTTGTGACCAGAACATCATCTCTCTTGGTGAAAGTTTCATATGCCCATGAAAAGAATGTATATTCTGCTATCGTTGAATGGAGTGTGTTATAAATTTTAATGTGGTCAAGTTGATTGACAGTGCTATTCAGGTCTTCTCTATTGCTGATTTACTATCTACTTGTTCTATTGATTTCTACGAAAGGAGAGTTGAAGTCTCCAGCTACAATTGTGGATCTGTCTATTCATCTTTGAATTTATATTGGTTTTGTTTCATGTTAGGTGTGTGCACATTTAGAATTTTTATATTTATTTGGGAATTGACTGTTTTACCATTAGTAATGTCCCTTTTTTTATTTGTTCCAGAGTCTATATTGTGTGATATTAATAAAACCATTCCATCTTTCTTTCTATTTGTATTTACCTGGTATATCTTTTTCATCATTTTACTTTTAACTAATCTATAGAATTAGAGTTAGATTTCTTGTAGACATTATATAGTTGGGAATAATTAAAACAAACAGAACAGGGAACTCATCATCATATCAGTCATTTCAAGTTTTGATTTCCCTCCTTATTCAGCTTGCTATTTGTAAAGTTTTCGAATTCCTCAGATAATTGCTTTATTCGTTCTTTCTAGAGTTTTCCAGTTGTAGACCCTGGGAGGGTGAGGACAGAGTGTGCTTATTCTGTCTCCACCAAATTTTGAAGCCAGGTATTATATCCATAGTTCCTGGTTATCCTAAGGAGCATGAGGCAAAGGGGCAAAAGTTGAAGCCAGTAGGACAGTTGGGACGCTGCTGCAGTCACCAGGTTAAAGATCATAGTGACCAGGACTAAGGATGTTACAGTGGAGACTGAGGTATGACCAGAATTGGGACATATTTTGAAAATCTATCAAATAAGGATATTCAACAGTATCCACGCGTGTTAAGAGGAAAAAGAAATCAAGGATATTTGCTGGGGTTTTGACCTGAGGAATTGGGTGGTTGGTGTTGCTATTCACTGAGAAAGGGAAAATTTGAGGATGGGGAAGTAGATTGGGAAATCTATAGTTATGTTTTGACAATACTAAGTCTGAGATGATCAGAAGTCTGATCAGGGTCAGAGAAAACAAAATCTGTGAAAAATATCAGTGTATATGTGATACTCAGAGCCATTAGACTGGGTGTTATTGATCCTAGAGAAAGGATGGATGGAAAAGAGGAACACAGACTATTTAGAAGTTTAGTAGAGAAGAAAGCAGCAGCTAAGAAGAATAAGAATGGGAAACTAACAAAATAGGAGGAAAACTGAGAAAGTTGGCTTCAAGAAAAAAACAGGAAATTTTCCAAGAAAGAGGAAGTGGTAACCATCTTACCACTGGCAGGCAGATTGGTCAAATTAGAAGAAAAATTTGCCACTGACTTGGGCAAGTTGACCATGAAATAGCCATTTCAATGAGCTGGTGGGAGGAGTGCATGTTTGAAGAGGTTGAGGAGAAAACTAGAGGTGAAGAAGTGGGGAGAGTGAGCAAAACCATCTTTTGTACCCTGGTGCATTGCGGAGGGAACAGCATGTGCCATAATAAGGATGCATGATAACAAGTCACAAGCAAAATTGAAACCGAAGACCTGCTTGAGAGTGTGCTGATTCTTTTTAATGTATTCTTGGTGCTTTAAATTGAGAGAAGATTCTCATGCTAACTGAATAAATAGAACACTAAAAATTAGAAGTGTATAGAATTTGGGGCCATTTCTTTGCTTCCTATTTTCAATATTTCCCTTTAGTGCAGATGGACTGGATTCATCTCTCCCTATCACAGAGTAGTTACAGCCTGGGATGTGAATTTCTAAAATAAAAATTCCAAGATTCCAAGAAGTGCTGTCTTCTAAACTTCTGAGGCCTGAAATGAATACAGAATCATTTTAAAACGAATTTTTTTGTTGTTGAGGAAGATTCGCCCTGAGCTAACATCTGGGTATGTGGATGGCCACCACAGCATGGCTGCCGACGAGTGGTGGAGCGTGCCAAACTTATCCACTATACCACGGGGCTAGCCCCTCAAAATTAATTTTTTAATTAGAAAAACAACACATGCACATGGTAAAAAAACAATCGAGAAGCATAAAAAGATCTAAAAGGAAGACATAATCTCGTTTCTACTGTCTATCTTGAGCCTCATTTCCCAGAGGCAACCACCGTCAACAGGTTATTTTATATCTATAAGCATGTCCTTTATTTTTACACAAATAAGAAAATATTAAACACACTGCTCATTAGCTTGCTTTCACTTCATAAAATATCATGGAGATGAGTGCATGTCATCACATGGAGATCTGCCTTATTTTTCCAATGGCCACTCATGTTCTATTTTGTGGGTGTATTATATTTTCATTGAAACAGTTCTTTATCAGTTTCAGGTTGCTTCTTGATTTGGATTGTTTTCCCTTTTTCGAACCACCCTACGGTGAACATTCTTGTACACATGTCTTGGTGTTTGGGTAAATATATCTATAGGATGAACTCTACTCAATGGGTATGCATTTTTAAATTTTGAGAGATATTGCCTAACTGACTCCAAAAACATGTTTCCAGTTTATAGTCACCTACAAAGTACAAGAGCATCTCTTCTTCCACATCCTTACCAACACTTATATGATCAGCTACATCAGCGGCCTCAATTCCTTACCTTCCCCACCCGTGTCCTTTGTCATGTGACTTTGCAGTCCCTCCCACTGCAGGGGGGAGAAGTTCTCCACTGGAGACTCAGGGTTTGGCCATGGACTTGCTTTGGCATGCTGGGGCAAGCTGCAAGCAGCATTGGGCTCCTTCTGGCACTGTCCCTCCAGGTGGGATTGCTCCAGGCCCCTGCACACGCTGCTGAAGGGGCCGTGTTGACACACACAGGGAGAGCTTCTGAGTCCTCCTCAGGGCCCATTCTCCTGGCAGCTGCCGTTTCTGCCAGGTTGGTGACCTCCGTCCTAAGCACAGTTCCAAGGCCCTAGAACAACTGTGCTTGCTCATATGTACCTTGCCCAAAAGCAGATGTCACCTCATTTCCTTTTCTTCCGCTGACCAGATGCAGCCCACTCTGCCCCTTATTCTAACTCCAGGCAGAGATTCTTCTGGCCTCCAATGGTGGTGGAGATGGTCGTGGGGCCACTGGTCGTGGTTACAGAGGTTCTAACTCCAGATCCCTCTACTCACTTTTTCTCACCCCTCCCCTTCCCTCCAGGCCATGTCCAGGGTGGGGGTGGGGATGGAGCAGAGCCCCTTTCCTCAGCTTGCCTCCCACTTGCCCTGTAGCCTCCCTGGGACCTGCAGCTAAACCCAGACACCAGAGTTTGAGTGCCTGATACCCAGGGCTGGGGCAGGAGGAGTTGAGGGGCAAGTCAGCACAGAGGGTCCAAAACGTCAGCAGGCTGCACTCTACCTCCGACCTTGCTGATGTCCAAGTACTTTTTTAAATCACCCTCTGTTTCTCCCTCGTGTTTCTCAAAATCCTCTAATGCCCACAAATGTTGGGGTTTGTTTTTTTTTTTCTCGATCATTCCACAATCTTAGATGCGCTGAGGCCAGCTTTTAGAAATGAGAGGCAATGACTGTCGGTCTGAAAGTATTTGAACCTCAGTGCAAAACAGAGCAAGAACGCATTAGTCAAGAAACAGAGAAAATCCTGAAATTATTTTCTGAATTTAGTTGCTCAGAAAGACTAATAAGAAAACTCCCCCTGCAGGCGTCTGGTGGTTAATGCAAAGTAAACAGATGAATGTCCTGCAAAATATTTGCTCATCTATCAAGACCATCCCGAGTATTTTTATTTGACTTCTTAAAAACAAAACCACTTCATCACGGCATCCAGCAACTCCTCTCCCGGGGGAGATGAATAATGCAGCAAGAACGCCCCTCCCTCTCCCAGTCCCTCAGGCCACAACTGCCGAGTTCAACAGCAACGCTAAAGGGGCTTTTTCTGCAAAGAGATGAAAATCATCCTGTACATTTTTATTCTTATCCTCATAAATTCACTGGGCAAAAGAAAACAGCTTTAATGGGGGAATATTTGATTCCTCCTGACTTGAAGATGAAGAATGAAAGAACATGAGATGCCATATAAAAATCAGTTGTCGCCACAGCCCTCATTGACCTTGGGAACAAACACACAATCAATAAATAACTGAAAGAGAACCATCGACTGGCTGCAACCCAGAACTAAACTTGTCTTTCTGCAAACCCGCTCTGCTCTTGTCATCACCTTAAAATTCTTACACCAGCTTGTATTTTAGGACCTGCAAGCAATGGTTGTTTAAATATTTGGTTCCAAATTAGAAGGAAAGCCTGCCAGAAAATCACTTCGAATTAAATAAAGTGGTGTTTTATGGGAATCCCTCCCAGCTGCCGCAGGAGAAGAAATGCCCGGCGCTCCCCGTTTGTCTCGGGCGCTTTAAATGAAATTAGCTGTCCCATGATGGCCCTGGGTGAGACAGGAAGTCCAGCTGCGGGCACCCAGTGGGGTTAGAAGGCGGCTTCAGGGTAACCTCCTGGTCACAAAAGAGTATTGTTCTCTCCAGCATGCTTGTTACTTTGCAGTTACATACATTAGGAGTCCAAAAGTTGAAAAAGCTCTTGGTTTTTGTTAACGTGTTCTCAAACCGCTAATTATTTCCTGCTGTCTTGAGGTGCTAAATACATAAACACATGGACTCCTCAGCTTAAAAAATTAGGGCTTCGTTTTACTTCCAGATGAATCAGTATGAAGGATGATTCCGAGCTCCTACACAGATTATGACTAAAGAACGCCTGGAGGAAGTCTTGCCGGGTCGGGTGGCCAGATCGGGGCATCAGAAGATCTGAGCACAAGCCAAGGACATACTGGGACACGCTTTCTCCTTCAAGTGTCCCAAGAGGAGCTGGAGTGTTGTTCCTTCGACTCCACAATGCTGGAGCACACATAAGATAGTCTAAAATAAGAGAATTTTGCCACACAACAGCACATTTTGATAAATGAAAACACAGACCCTATAGGTCTTGCATGGACATAAGACATGTAAAAATATTTTGTCCATTTGGCTAAGTGGACGTTTTCCTCTCCAGAGAGAGGCTTTATAAATTCTGGAGCTCAGTAGCAGGGTGCCCTAAATTACATTAATGTTTAAGTTATTCTACATTAAATGTCAACACTCCAGAGTTAAATGTCAAGACTTCGTGGTTAATTTAGGGATGTCCCCAGTATCTGTCCTGGCTTCTCTGTGAATGCGGGATCCTCCCCCAATCCTTCCCCTAGGCCCAGGTAGACAAAGTGGGATTAGGCCAGGCTGATTTCACTGAAGGAAAACAAGAAATCAGCCACTGCCTCTCAGGCCTGCATGCCAGGCTCTGGTTCCTATAGAGACGTGGACTGTGGATGCTGATAACTGGACCCTGCATTGCAAGAAGAGCTGACAACACCTGCAGTGACATAGGTGGGAGTCATGCAGAGTAGGCAGGGGCCATGACAGCCTGAGGTCCCAGGACAGTAGCCACTTCATAGTATGCAGGAGCCCAGGAGCCCGGCCATCCAGCATAAACCTCATGTCCACCCGGTGAAAGCTGGCTAGGCAAACCTGAGATGGAAGGAGCTGACAGCCAGCAACATCCTTCATCCCACAGCCACAGTGAGGCAGATACACTCCTCTCAGGCTAGTGTTGGGCCTCACACATTCAAAGCCACTTTTTCAGGAAGACACAAGCCTCACCTCCTTGCTCACTTCTGCTGTCCCACAGGGAGGGAATCATGTTGTCACCTCCAGATTCAGACTGGACAAAGTGGAATGGGGGAGTCAACCTAGGCAAGATCAGGACTTGAGGTGTAGTTTCCCATTTATTTGAAATGCAAATGAAATCCCAAGTTATGTCCAATGGGCACAAGAAAAAATGGTCAATGTCTCTAGTCATTAGAGAAGTGCAAATGAAAACCACGAGATAGCCCTCCACACTCATTAGAATGGCTGTATAAAAAAATTAAAAAATAAAAAATGAGAAATAAAGTTTACCTGAATGTGGAGAAACTGGAACTGTGATGCCTTGTTGATAGGAATGTAAAATGGTGCAACCACTATGAAATACTATGGTGATGCCTCGGAAAGTTAAACATGCAATTACCATACGATCTAGGAATTCCACTTCTGAATATATACCCAATGTTCACAGCAGCATTATTCACAATAGCTAAAAGACGGAAACAAGCCTAGTGTCCATCAACGGGTGAATGGATAAAAATATGTGGTATGAACATACATATAATGGAATATCAATCAATCATAAAAAGGAGTAAAATTATGATACATCTTACAACATAGAAGAACCTTGAAAACATTAAGCTAAGTGAAATAAGCCAGAATCAAAAAACAAATATTATATGATTCCACTTGTGTGAGACACTCGGAATAGGTAAATTCAGAGATAGAGAGAGGAATGGTGTGACCAGGGGTGGGCAAAGGGAAAGTTGGGAGTTAGCATTTAATGAGGACAGAGCTTCAGTTTGGGGTAATGATAAAATCCTGGAAATAGATCATGGTAATGGTTACACAATATTGTAAATGCACTTAATGCCACTGGGTTGTACAATTAAAATTGGTAAAAATGGGAAATTTTATGTTGTTATATTTTACCACAGTAAAAAAATTTAAAAAGAAAAAAGGCAAGGGTGATGAGACATGGCAAAGTTAACGTGAGCCCACAGGGTGGCTGGCTGACAAGGGGCCTCCTTCCTCCCTCAGATCCCAGCTCCCTTGGCCTCAACTTCCACCTCTTCACTGGTCCCACCCATGACCCCAAGCCTGGAAACATCATAAAGTATCTCAGATTCAAAGGAGGAAAGTAAAATTCCGTGGAAACAGGCCACATATCCAAATGCTGGAGGAGGCTGTGGCCCTCTCTCCTGTGGACGTGGAGACCCGGAGGGGTCTCTTCCTCAAATAAACTGGCTGTGCATTTGAAATAGGCATGTTTCCCCATGTTGTCTGCATCCTCTCGGAGGAGCTGGGAAGGATGCTTACGTGCCCAGAGGTATTTTAGGCTGAGGATTTTGTTAGTTCTTATTACATATTGAGCAGCATCATCCCCTTATTCTCCCTAAAAGATAGATATATGACTATTATCAACTTAAAGTCAGCCTTTTGTTCTTTTACTAAAAATTCAGGATGAAACAATTGTAGTAGAATTCCCCTCGCATTCCGAGACTTGCAGAAGAGAGAAATGTCAATAAAAATCATGTGAAGTGTACAGAATAGATCAATTGAACCAAAGTGGCCGGATTCTATACAGTTAGTCTGTGCAACGTTTACCTGGTTTTCCAAAAAACATCCCCTTTTCCTGAAGAACACAATTATGGCTGTAAAGTCTTTTATTGGCACCATTTATATATGCACCATTCAGGGCATCTCCGATCAGACGTCATAGTTTATGAAGGGCCATGAAAAGCACAGATAGGTGCTTTTCCAAGTGGTAAAGGCCAATTTTATTCAATCGCATCCTAAAGTATAGCATCCATTTTTCTTTTCCATGCCCTTTGAGCATATCTTTTTCTCTGGCCATTATTCTCAGTGGTCATTGTAGATCTTCCCAGTAAATGAAACTGTTCGCATTTCAGTCACTCCCAACAAGGATGAAATGGTGCTCCCACGACATCCAGGGAAGGAAGGCTCTGCAGTGGGAACATCAGGCACACAGCAGCAAATCTCTGCTTCTGGTGTGTGCGTGCTTGTTTTGCAAATTGCACGCAATGTCATCTTGCTCCTCCTTCTCCACAGATGCCCTGCTGTGCAGCCTCGCCAGGGTGGGGACTCCACCCCATGGCTGAAGGGTGGACATTCTCAGCATTAGGTCTGAATTCTTATACTTAAAGAAGAATGTTGCCACACCTCCATCCTCTACCTCCTCTCATCGTCCCTCATCTCCACACCTTTGCTGAGCCAGTCGCCAGCTCCTGTTGCCTCTTCTTAATGAAGCTTCTGGCACCTGCATTTCTTTCCCCTGATCAGACACATCCACTCCAGTAGCTCACTGGACTCCCACTTCCAGTCCGTTTCACACGAGGCCAAGGATTATCTTCCCAGTAGCAGCCGCTGTCCAATACACCCCTGGCTGCCTATGGTCTGTCCTTCACCCAGTTCCCTGCTTAGCTGGGTCTTCACATCCAACCACCAAGAGGCCCAACACTGCTTCATGGTGTTCTCTCTGCTCCTATGAGAGTTCCTTTCCATGCGTGGGTTCTCCATGGACCCCCAAGCATGCCTTCAGTCTCTGCTTTTCTTCTCACCACTCTACCTACTTGGAATACTTTTCATCTCTTGTGTATCGCTCGGGGTCTTTTTCTCTACTTCCTAAATCATGCAGAATAGCACCTCTTCCAGGGAGGTTTCCACCTCCCACCCCCTCTAATACTTAGGGTCTGCACTGCTATTTGACATCAATGCATAGGAAAGCCAAACAAAAGTATATGGCAAGTAAGAGCCTTTATTTCCTCAGTTAGACTGTAAACAACTAGAGGGAAAAGATTGTGTAGCATCTTCCATCCGTTTCCACCCAGGATTTGCACAATCCTGTACCATCTGCAAATTCTCAATAAATACAAGTTGAGTACCACAATCCAGTGTTGTTTGTACTACGACATACTTGCTCCTACTGGATTTGTCTCCCACTAGACTATCTAGAAATAATAACAAAGGCGGGTTTCCAACCACTTTCTGCCACTCTTTGGGTATATATAGTTGAAATGAGCCTTAGAGCCCCAGAGTCCTTAAGGCATTCTTGGGCCCAGTGCTTCTGTGACTAGACAGCCCTACCCTGACCTGGGAATACACGGTAAGATGCTTTTTCCTCTTGATGCCAGATAATGCCTGATTTTAACTCCCTGTGTCCCAGGATAAGGCTGAAGTTCCCTTTCTGGTTTTCAAACAGCTCCTAGCACATGGTGAGGAAGGAATTGGCATTTGTAGAGCTGCTACTATGAACCAAGATGAGCATATCCACCAGCGTCAACTATGGAAAGGCAGCGATAAAGGCCTGCGTTGCAGAGGGCAGGGAAAGTCTGAGCATGGAATGGAGCCCCGGGGCCCTGGGAGACGTTCCGAGCCCCATCCCAGCTTCCTGAGGGAGAAGAGGGAGCCCTTTGTGGCTTCTGTTCTGAGTACTGACAGAGTGCCCTGGAACAGAGCCAGAAAACAGAGCCCTGTGGCCACCTGGAAGATGGACTCACTCCGGCTGCAGGCAGAGTATGGAGAAATCTTGCACCCCACCCCTCCGCCCCTGCAGCCAAATATCAAGTAATAGTGAAATAAAAACTGACAAGGCTAAAATTTAACAGTGGTTGAGGGGTTCCTTAGATTCTGTACTGACTTTGCAAATCAGAAAGCTTGTCTTAACGCACTCATGAAGAGTTCCAGAGCAATGTGACAAAACCATGGGGAGGGTAAGTGCCCATCAAGATTCCTGCCTTTAATGGGACCCTTGAGTTTTTCACAGTTAAGCACATGGCTGTCTACTGATTAAATTGTGTGTGTGTGTGTGTGTGTGTAGGAGGAAGTGTACATGTATATTATCCATCGATACAATAATATAATTTATTAGGTGAGCACACAAAATTTACATGATGTGAGATACTCCTTAACGTAATAAAGGTATCCTAAACCAAATAAATTTTCTGTACTCGATTACTAATAATTTGTATTATGATATTGTTGGATAATTAGCATACAGTTACACAAAGCATTGTCATCTTTCTTTTTATTGTTCCCTATGTATCTGATTGTATATAACTGATCAATCCCAAATTTATATATTTGTATCTTCGCTTTCTCAATTACTTTAGTGAGGGATTTATCTAGATTTTTCAACTTTACTTTCAAAGGATTAAGTAGATATACATTTCAATTTTGCTTCTTTTTTCAAGTTTCTTAATTTCTCTAATTTTCTAATTCCTTCATCTCTGCTTTTATCATTATTAATTTTATCCATCTACTTTCTTTAGTTAGCAACTTCTTGAACTGTTAACTCCTAATTTAATAATTCTCAGTTATTTTCGGTCTAGCACTAAAAGGAAAGAAAGCACGACTTTCCCTCTAAATGAAACTTTGGACACAACTGATATTTCTTGTGCAGTGGTGGCCTCATTCTAGTCGTATTTTGTATGGTACATGATCCTAGCTTTGCTTCCTTCATTGACCAATGAGAAGTTTGAGAGATATTCTTTTCTTTTAAATTTTCCAGTTGGTGCTTTGTTTCTATGTTGGTCTGCGTCTATGTTTCTCATAAACACACCACACTGTGGGCCGAGAGTAATGATTAAAGCTTTTCCACTTTGGGGCAATGGTTGAAATTCATTTTTCGCAAGTGCTCCTTGGCAATGCGTTCTCACTCAGAGTACAGAGTTTAATGCATATATTTATTGATACATATCTTTATTAATTGTAATTTTTTTTTGTCTATTTGCTCAGGAGGACAACTGTTAATGCTCATAGCTTTGAATTTAATTTGATTGTGTATCTTTTTGCTGATATTTATCTGTTATATGTTTGACTCAGAAAGATTCAAATCTAAAGAACGGGTCAATCTGTACATATATGGTTGTTGTCTTGTTCCAATCTGAGAGCATTTTTCTTTTAATGGGTATATTCGGACCATTTACATTTATTTTTCACCTTTTAAGTGTCTTTCTAATGCTCCCTTGATTTTGTTTTGTTTTGTTACCGTTGTCATTGTCGTTGTAATGTGAAGGGCTTGTTTGCTTTTTGTTTTGCTCCAAGTGGACAGTTGTGTGGTGTGACCTATCTTTAATCTTAGTAGGGATTACTTTTGCAACTGAAATGACTCGCTTAAACCCCTATTCCTCAGTTCATTGAGGTCAGGGATGAGGAGACATCTAGCGTCTCTGCAGTATTGAAAGGGAGCTCTCTGGGCATTTATGCTTTACCCTGCCCTCCTCCCACTTCACTTTCCAGGTGTGTTGAGAAACTCTGGGAGTTTTGGGCCGAACTTTTATAGTTGCATCATCATGTTCGTATATTATGTAGTTTTCTTCTCAAGAATGACAATGTTTAAATTTCGGTTCTAATCCTATTAACAAGTTACTTATTTTTGATTTTGTATTTCTGGGGACTCAGTTGTTCTTGCTGGTCCCTTCACACTGTGGCTAACTTCACTTGGGAGCTTTTGACTTTATTTATTGAATAAGATTACCTCTTGTAGTCACATTTTCAGAATCGTTGACTCTGTAAATATTTGAGTCAATAATTAATTTATCTGCCTCATGAATTCATACATATTTAAGCATTTTTTCCTTTTTTTCATATATAAACTACCATGTGCCTGGGTTTGATGTTTGGGGCCACATGCCATTCTTTCTGGAAACACTGAGTTCGTCCCTCCATTGTCGACTGGCATCTAATTAGGACTATCGTCCCTAGGGGCCAGCTTGCTCCATTATTTGTGCTTTATTTGGGGGCTGTTTTTCCTGTTGTCTCTTTTGTAGCTGAACTGATGTTTTTTCTTTCTAGGTGTTTAATGGAAATCTCTCTTGTACTTCAAGTTTATAAACTTGACAATGTGTCTGAGTCAATGGCTTTTTCCAATTTCTCCTGTTTCCAATTTCCAATACACCCAAATGAGGATATTTAACCATCAGATTCAGTTTGTTTGCTCTCTTTTTACAGATAAACCAATTATCCATGATCTGCTTCTTTACTGTCCTCCATATTTACAGCCTTCACCCTAGATGAGTGCAATCCCTTGTCCTCTTCTGCAGAGGGATGACATTTCCTGGCATGCCCTTTGCTTCTTCAATTTGTCTTTCTCTATTGGTGATGCAGCTCATTAATGCTTACAGTAAGCTCCCAATTTATGCCATAATATTTAATCTTTTAAAATTATTGGCTGGATCAAGCAGCTATCCGTTATCTTACCTTATCATCTTATCTTTCATCTCTGTTCCCAAGGTCAAGGTTTCATCAATGTCCTTGAGAATATGAAGCTATAAATACTTTAAATTTTCTTCTATTTGTTGAACTACACCTTATTTCAATGTGTATTCTTTATTTTTCCAATTCATGTTATGTCTTTATCTTCTTTTTCATTGCACAATTTTTACATGGGGTTCAGGTTATTTTATTGCTGTATATTATCTTTGGATAAGAGCATTCTCTTTGACTGGGTTGTTTACCCATACATAAAGTGCCGACATTCTTGGCACCCTTCCTATGAACTGAAGTATTGTTTTAATCCATCCCTTATAAACCATCAGATGCAGCCCTCCAACTCTTGTCCTATTACTGGTAGCCACTCTGCAGCTTGAGAGAGCTGGGGAGGGAACCGTGGCCATGGCTATCATAGCGGGTGACTTTGATCATTATACTCTCCTTGCAATTCATTAACAGCCCCTCACCTGGAGTCAGATTCTCCAAGTTAGGACTCATCCTACTGTGACCAGGGGATGTGCCCTTAGTTGGTGACTATTCCTCTGTTTGGGGATAATTCTGCCTTATGAGTGAACAGTTCTATTAGAGAAGAGTGTCTGGTCCAGGCTCTTGGTTGTTGTTTATTGTTTCTGTTGTAACTTCACTTTGCTCCTCAACCATCTTTGTTTGGGGCTGCTTATCTCTGACAAAGTCACTGCTAGATTATTTCTCACCTCTCATAGAACTAACAAAGTCAGGGAAGACAAAAATAATTTTGCATAATGGCTCTTTAATCCCAAACAACTTTGAACATTTATTAGGGAGCAACAACAAAATCAAGCAGAGAATTCTCCCATATTTTCCTCAGCCTCCAATATGATTGGTCCCCATCCTTGTAAACTGGTGACTCCCAGCAAGATTTTTAGGAACTGCCTCCACCTACTTCACACCACGCTGCCCAGTTTCTTCCAAAAGGAGAGTTGTAAGTTGATTCCCGTAACAGTCTTTAAATTTGATGCCAGTTGTATTGTAGAAATTTATGGTATGGGATTTATGATTTAAAAAAGTAAACATTGTAAGTGAAAAAAATAAAAGTGTGAGTCTTCCCTCTTAGACCTATTAATATTTTATTTCTTACTATTTGCTCTAGGAGCTCACATCGCCAGGGATGACATTGGTCTCCTTCTCTGAGGGTGACCTGATGCCCATTGGCCTGCCAAGGAGTGAAGCTTTGCTAACTGCAGAAATGCTGGTTAGAGAGCTTGAAATGTGGTGCCCCATGCAAGGGCTCTTGATGCCCAGGCTTTGGGGTTTTAGACAACAATAGTTCCTCAGAACCATGCTTCCCCACCAAAAAAAAAAAAAAAAAGCCAGAATATGTGCTGGATTTACAGCCTGTGAACCAGAGAGGAGCACAGAGCATCACACATTTTACTCGTTTAACAAGGACAAGGAGATGACTACTTGAAAGGTTGGGGGCAGGAGCACGCGGGAGTGAAGAGTTGGTGTTGAAGTCAAAGCCAAGGCTTCATACTCCTTGTCTATGATATCTGTGCAGTGTACACTGCTGAGATCAGTGTTGGGATGTGTTTATCAAGTTCATTTGCCTGTGGCCTGGAAGAAGAAGCAGACGCAATCGCAATTTTCAATGACTCGGGATAGTGAAGGAGACAGAAACCCAGAGACCTCACATTGGCATATGGACATCCACAAGACCTGTATGTTGGCACAGCGCAGGTGTGTGGGGGCCAAGTGCCTTGCAGCTCCAGCCAGCTCTGGCCCCGCCCAGGATCCCGGAGCTGCCACATATTGCTCTCCAAAGGGATCACCTGCACTGTCTAGCCAGGCAGAGCCACCTACAAGACTTCTGGCCACCATGGAGGAAGTCCCCTTGTCCTTCTCTCCCAGGCCTGCCTGGGAACCTGCTCCCTGCAGCTCTGCAGAGTATTCCAAGACTAGGGAGAGGGGACGGACCCTCCCCCCATGCTGCAGGTGGCCTGTTTCTGCCTAAAAGTAGTGTGAGAATTCTAGGATAACCTTGGTGGGACCCTTGCAGAGTAGCCCCATAGAATCAGACTCCTGTTTTAACATAAGGGAGGCTGCTGCTGTCCCCACAGCCACCCCAGGGACATGTCCAGAGAGAGGAGAGAAAGCAGAAGGAGTCAGAAGACGTGTCTAGGAGTTAGGACAAGGCAGCAAGCACCTTCCGAAAACCTCAGGTTCGAGCTGGGACAGAAACCTGTAAATCTCTTCTTGTCAGAAATTTGTTATTTTCTGAAATTTTCAGAGGGAATAGTGCACCACTGTGTATCATAAAATAATAATATATGAATAGTGGGATTTTTTAAAATAGTGCCCATTTCCATAACGATTTTGAGGGACACAGACACAGTGAAACCATTTTACTGGGGCTGTGATGGATTTGAGAGCGCTCCTTCCCATGTTTTCTTTTGATGGCCTGGAATGTGTCTTCCCACCAAACATTAACTTCTTAGCGTTGGCCTCCAAGAGGAATTTGTGCTCTGGGTGTTGCCATGTGAGGCTACACAGTGGTTGCTCAATTGTACACGACTGCAGAGAGATCCCAGAGAGGGTCATTTCTCAAAAAAAAAAAAAAAAAAAGGTCTTAGTAGCCCAAATTTTGGGTCTGCCTTGACACAGGATGAAAGCTAAGATTCTCCAAGGGATGGGCTCACCCTTCCAAATCTCCTCTGGTCTCAGCCCAGCATTGGCAGGAGCCAGAGGACACAGAGGTTTGAAGGATGTCACCAGTAGGTGCCAGAAGTGCCAGGATTCATAGAGGTGAGGAATGCAGTCTGTGAATTCTGTGTGGCAAGAATGGAGACAAAGAAACTGAAGGTCCTACATCACGCCATGAATCCTGCACACTCCAAAATCTGGAGTGCACCACTTTCACAGTTCAAGTCAGAATGCTGCTTCTGAGTGACGACGGAGCCTCCACACCTGCGAGCAATCATAGGTACTAATTCCAGACCATTGGAACCCTACTGAGCAGTGACGCACATGGACAGTGCACTGGGTTGAATAGTGAACCCCAAAATTCACATCCTCATAAAAACCTCAGAATGCAACTTTATTTGGAAATAGGGTCTTTGTAGATATAAATAGTTAAAATGAGATCATCCTGCATTAGGTGGTTCTAAATCCAGTGAGTGGTGTTCTTTATAAGAACACCATGTGACGACAGAAGCAGAGATTGGAGTGATGTATCTACAAGCCAAGGGACACCAAAGATGGCAGGCAACCACCAGAAGATAGGAGGGAGACAAGGAAGGATTTTCCCTCTGAGCCTTCAGAAGGAATCAACCTTAGTGCCATCTTGCTTCTGGACTTCTAGCCTTCAGAACTGCAAGAGAATAAATGTCTGTGTTTTAAGACACCTGGTTTGTGTTACTTCACTCCAACAGCCCTAGGAAACTAGTACAGACCGATACAGGTAATATAGGTAATCAATTGAGCTTTCTACTTCTTCAAACTGAAAGGATGCAATGCAATGCCACCCATCTTGGCATTTGTGACTAATTCTTATAATTATTACAAAATCAAGCCCATCAAAATTGTTCCTTCTTTCCTAAAACAACAAATTTTTCCCTAAAACAACAAATTCTGCCATTTAATTCTTGAAGAATAGTAAAATGGGAAAATGTTTCCAGGTGGCCCAAGTCTGTGGGTACAGAAGAAGCTCGTTAGACCAATCTGGGATATAATGAGAGAGAAAAGACCCAAATCACTCAGTGTCCCCTGGCCTCCCTCTACGACCATCCAAGTGCTTCTGCAGATTGCAGGGCATGTCCCATGTGTCTTCTGAAACAGGTGACTGCCTGGCTTCTCCCTGGGGCCCCTCCTTACCTTGTACTGGATCCCTTGTCTGTGCCAAGGCTCTCCTCACCCCACACTCAGCAGTGGCGAGCCCTCAGAGTGGCAGAGCCATACTGGGTCTCATGCGTTCTCACCTCCATCTTGTCTTTTAGGGTCACTGCATTCTAAAAGTATAAATAGAATATAAACTGAAAACACCTCTTTCTTCTCCTCCACTGAAAACCCAAGCAAACTAATTCAGGCAATAAGTGCTTGTAGGGGTTGCCTGCCCCCAGGTCCACAGGTGGCCCAGTGTGGACATGGGGAAACTGCTTCATTCATACCCAGCAGGTCCTCCAATGCTCCCTTCCCTGACCTACATGGATTCCCATGGGTCATCATGGCACAAGACACTCAGACTTTGCATAAGAAAAGAGACATTTTCATTTCTAGACCTTTTGTCAGCTGAGTAAGTGAAATCAAAGCCCATGTCACAGGCCCTTGACCCTAAATGAGCCACAGTCGGGAGACAGAGGCCTCAGATTCTTGTGTGGCCATTGGTCCCTCAAGGTTACCCAAACTCAGCATGCTCAAGCTGAGCAAGAAGAAGGATGACACTAAATAACAAGGAGATGTGTCACCTTTCTCGTTGTAAAGTTAGTCTGCATTAGGAATGTCAAGTTTTCTGCAAAATTATGGATGATCGTTCTTACTGACGGGAGAGTCACCATCAGGAACCACCCACAATAGATGCTTTCACTTTGGCTCAAGATGGGAAGACCATCAAAGAACTTCAGAACATTCCAGAGACCGGTCACTCCTCTTAGGGCTGAACTCCTCTGTGAAAAGCAGATTTTAAGTTTTAAAATTAAAGTCCCAGAAGTCTTTACTTCGCCCAAGTCCAAGGACCCGAGCTCCTTTCTACAGTCCTCAACGCCAGGTTCCTTTTGACCGGCTGGCCTTCTCAACACCTCTCCACGGCATTATCCCACTAGGGCTTTGGGAACTTTGGGGCGCCCTGTGCACCCCACAGAGGCAGAAGGGCCCCAGAAGTCCTGCCTCTGGCTCACCCTTCTGGCCAGCTTCTCCCGCCTTGCCAACAAGTTTCCAGGTACCATGTCACTTGAGGCTCTGGGTCAAGTTGTCAAGCTTCTCCAGAGGCCTAAAGCCTTCCCCAAAATGGTCAGCAAGGTAGGCCACTGTCCCTATGTTCTATACTGTTGTCCCCATTCGCCATGTTCTAGAGTGCCACTGCTGCCCCCCTCAGCATTCTAGAGTGCCGTAACTGCCCCTCATATTCGAGAGCACTACCACTATCCCCCCACATCCTAGAGTGCTACCACTGTCCTCGTGTTCTAGAGTGCCATCCTACCTGGATGCTAACCCGAAGTAAGGGGAGAAAGCCAGGGCCTTGGCGCCTGACACCCTCACCCGCCTGGATCTGCCTTCTCCTCCCACATATCTCTGCCCCAGAAGACAAGGCGATTCCTTCCATCTTGGGTGATAACAACCTCCTGTAGCCCACATCATGAGATGACTCCACCACAGAATTGTAGTCAAAACTGTATGATCTGAGCCAGCAGGCCAGCCCTTTGTGCGACAACTAAAGGAGTTTAGTAAATCCTTCTCTCTCCCAACAATGCGCGGCTTTTAAAACCTTCGCTTTCTAGGGACTCACAAATCTTATTTGCCAGTCAAAACTGAAAAATGGCTTTGTTTTCCTAGCTGGCAGGCCTGCCCTTCCCTCAGAGCACCAAAACCCACAGCTTCGATAAGCGAGGAGCCTGAGGACAACAGGATTTATACGTTATGAAAATACGTCTAAAAATATTTTTTAAAATATTATCCCCAGTACGTGGCAAGAGCGTAGGTGCTGGTGAGTCATGCCCAGCCTTGTCTCTCTATTCAGACACAGCGTCAAGGTGTTGTCATTCCCAAGGTGGTTTTGTGCCCTCTGTCTATGCTGCAAGTCTGATGGAGTATGGCCCAGCAAATGGGAAGCTCTTTAAGGCTGTTGCAGAGATTAATCAGAGACAGGGTGGGATGACTGATGGAGAGACAGAGATGAGGGACCCCCCAATGCCCAGAAACAACTACAGAAAAGCACGTGGGCTGTGGATTCTGAATCCGGGTGAATAGCGTCAGAAGGTTCCCGCCCTAGTTCTTTGCCTCTGGAAACTTGGCTTTGAGGAGGTCATCCTGAGGCACTGGGGGCCACGAAAGCTACCCAAGTGTCCTGCCAGCCCCGCTGCAGAGAGAACTCAGAGCAAGCAGGTGCGGGCATCCAACGAGAGCCTGGTTCTCAGTGAAGGCTCAGCATGGACCAGGCAGTATTATCCCCAGAGGCTCAAAGAAGTATAGAACTTTTCAGCAATAGGAACACACTTTTAAACTAAATGTTAAGACTGAAAGAAGAGAGTGAGTGAAAAATCTTCTGTGTTTACAAGACCAAGAACTGTATTTTTAAAACACACACGCACACACACACACACTTGAAGCCGTCATGTACAGACCACTTGAAAACAACAAGCAGCATTTGACACACTGCTTCATTTACTATTTGTTGTTTAAATGATTTTTGCAACGTTTGCACCTAAACACTATGGAATAATCTAATTGTTCCTGATATCATTGATTTTCTTCTTAATAAATGAAGTGACATGACTTATTCCACAGAGTCACATATAATAGGAGACTTTGCGGTGGATTTACTTTGATCATAATGATATGGTTATTGTGTCGATTCCCTAGGATAGAATTGTTTGACAATGAGCAGCAGCTCTGACTTCTCTGAGTGAGGGTTTTTCATTTCTCTAAACTATTACTAAGGTCTGGTGGCCGTGCACTGGTGGAAACGCAGCGTCTTCCAGAAAGGACTTGGTGTTTGCAAAGTTCTAAGCCAGAGGGGGTTAAACTAGACAAAGCCACTGTCCCTCTCGGACAAAACAAAAGCCCAGGAGCTCTGCAAATGTACTGTGTAGCCCCCCAGTCCGGCCTCCGCTTGCTGCCTGCAGTGGATGGTCACAGAGAAGCACCGTCGGCCAGTTTCTTTGATTCTCGGAATTTAGGAAGCTAAAAACTAAAAATATTCTTCATCTGCTAAATATCTAAAAGTAGCCTCTTTTTTTCCTTTTTTCTTTTTTTAATATTTTTTCGATGGTTATCCTGGGACTTAGTCAATAAGGAAAAGAAATTACTGGTGTGCTTGATTCTGCAGATCTCGCCAGCCTGGTTGGATGGAGAAGCAAGGCCGTGGCCGCCAAGACCAGCTGTTCGTGAAGAGGGCGGATGCGGCTTTGACCACCTGGGGAGTGGATTTGGCACTACGGGATCTTGGTGATGGTGCCCCCGTCTGTGCAGTCTGCTCCAATCTGTGACCTTCCCTTCACTCTATGCCCTCTCCCAAGAGCTGTATCTTCGAAAAGTCCATGCTGTAGGAACTTCTTCCTGGGGACTTAACTGTCCCATGATCTTGGGTGGGATCAGTGCTGGTGGGCAATGGCCCCATGACTTGTGGCCCTTTACCACGCTCCTCTTTGCCGTCTCCATCACATCTGGAAGCTTCTTCCATGTTAAGCAGACCCTTGAGAGACATTGCCACTGTGGACACCTGTTGGTTCTGCCTCCCGCTCCGATCTACCTTTCCCCTGGTCATTGAAGAGTCACTCTGTGATCCTCTGGGTCCACCTGGATTGAGGTCAGCACATCTGTCTTACTTAAACCTAGCACCAGAGACCCTCACTGCCCTGGCTGCAGGGCGCATGCCCGTCCCATTGTCACAAGCCTTTAGTCCCTTAAATCTTTTGTCCCTCCCTTTGCCCCTGGTGTTGCTTTTTGCAAACCTGTCTCCTTCCCCTCCCCTGCCTGAGATCTCCGTGTGGTGCAGGGGCGCTGTCAGCAGCAGAGCTGTTTCTGACTGGGAAGCCTAATTAATTAGTCCACCAATTAGCGGCAAAAAGCAAACCCCGTATTTCAGGTTTACCTTATGTGGTTTTTTCTCATGTGACTGTGACTGGGAAAATCAGAGGCCATACGATCTGGTGGAGTCCCCTGAATGACAGGAACCTTTCCAGAGGGCTCTGGGCTATGTTACTGATGTTTCTGCTGGCTGCATCACTCCCACAGTCATTTATGTTCCCTTCAAAAACACCGCCTCTGCATCCTGTGGCTGAACTTTACTACTCATCTTTGATGAGGACAATTCTGACCTATAGGCAATCACCTCCTTTGTTCCTTAGAGTGTTTCTAAGGTTGTAGCCCAGTGCTAGGTTAGTTAGCCACTTAGCTACAAACACTGGTCTTGAGGGCATCCCTGGGTGAGTGATGTGGTCACTGGCTCTGCTCAACCATGCGTGACATGCAGAAGATGGAGGGGCCCTCTGGGCTAACGAGGAGCCACAGCAATCTCAGCCAGGCTTCGGTCCCAGAGAAATCAGGAAATCTGATGTGCAGGCCAGAGTTCAGGAGGAAGCTGAAGGCTTACTGCGTAGGTGGCTTTTGGGGAAATATCCCTTTGTGGTCCCACGGCACCCCCTCATCCCAGGGAAGATTTCACATGATAAGCCTTCTCCAAGCAAGGCCAGGCAGTGCCCACTTGCCTGAAAGGGTCCACAGGAGCTATGCATTGCTTTGTTCAAATGTGCTTTGTGAAGATATGTGTTCCAATGGTTGCAGGAAGTTTAGGGTGGGAGATGGAAATATCCCCAGCATGTGCCCTGACAAAATGCTACGACTGCAGGTCAGCGGGCAGCCCCATCACTACAATAAAAGTCAAGAGCAACTAGCCAGCTAGCTGTAGTTTGTTTCCAACAAAATGAAAACACAGACCTTTTTTGTGCTTTTTTTCCTAAATTGTTAGAGTTGGGTAAATGTTACTTCTGGAATCCCACAGAAAGAAATAGTAAACAATTTGTTGGACATTTAGAAATCACTTCATAATAAATTTTGATGCAGTGGATTGTTGATGGATTACTCCTAACGTTTTCTGTTAAGGGACCTTCTTGGGAAGAACAAACAGCTTTCCTTAAGAACTTTGCCCAGCTGTTTCTCTCTGGGGATGACCATATCCGAGTTCGGCCAGCCGAATGTCAGAAGCTGATTGTGACGGTTGGATTCCATAGGGAGAGAAGCCAAGTTATTGCAACTTTATATGCATTCAGATGAAAGAAGGTAATAATAATGGCTTACTGTAAAATGAAAACAACACTAATGATTGTATTCATTAGCAAAATGATATTTGCTGGACTAGCATTAGCAGTTATCGAATTGCAGGCAATAATAGGAATGTGAAATTAATTTCGTTGAAGGAATTGAAGAATGATTTATTTACAGTGAATATCCTTTCTATTTGAAACTTCACTGACTCCATTAAAAAAATACAGCTGTATCCTTCTTAGAATGTGCAGCTCAAAACTAACAGTTCAAAATCTTATTTTACGGTTTTTTTAAAAAAGCATACTTTTTTTTTAAATCTCCACTATAGTGTCAATTCAACTCTCATATGAGGATATTTTGCAAAAATGTCAGAAATGATAGTTTAGGTTGTGTGAGATTTACTCTGCTTCAATTGGTCTAATAGCAGTACATAGCTATTTTTACGTTACGAGGGTATAATTTACAAAGAGAAAAGTGAGCAGATCGGAAGTATAGAGGGCAGTGAATTTTTTCTCCATGTACACCTGTGTAACCACAACCAGATCAGGACACAGAATATTCCAACAGCCCAAGGATGTTCCTTCCCCTTCTAGTCAATACCTGCACCTCAAGGAACCACTATTTTGACTTCAGCAAAATAGATTCATTTTGCCTGAGTTTAAGCTTTTTATAAATGGAATCATAGCATGTACATTCTTTAGCTTCTGGCTCCCATCCCTCCCCATAGCATTTTTGAGATTCATCCATGTGTTGTCATGTATCAGTAGTCCATTCTATTTTTATTGTGCCATTTCAGTTGTTACATCATTTGCTTTGATTCTGTGTATGATTGACTCTGACTAATTGTCACTGAGTAATTTACGGTGAACTGGTTCATTTCTGATGAGATCAGAACATTGTGGCTGGAAAGATCCAAGGACGGGAAGTCCGGAAATATCACCCACTGGGGTACCTGGGGTGAGTCTCTTGGCTTCTCCGACCTTAGGCCCCTGTCTATTAACGGTGACCAAGGATGCTGGTCCAGCAACTTTGGAGGGTGCCTAGGCAGATGAATGATGAAGGGGCCCTGGGGACTGCCAGTGGCACTCTGAGGGCACAGCATCAGGCAGCATGTCATGCTGGGCCCTTCAATTTCTAAGCTTTGCAATTGTGCCAGGCACAGTATTTCCACAGATTGGTTTTTTTTTTAATCAGTTCTGAGCTCTGGTTGCAAACCCTAACTTTTATTTCTTGCCACAAACACACACAGTTCTCAGCCTCGCATTTTGACAGGCAGCACACACTCACAGAAAGAGCCCCCTGCCCCATTCATTGATGTCGCTCTGCATCTCCTCAAAGAGCTTATTATTTTAGGGACGTTCTCTTGGGGGCAAGAACTCCAGCAGCCTTCTCTTCTGTATTTATTTATTAATTAGCTGGTTGAGTGGGAAATCATACCCTTTTCTTATTCATTGTTTTTTAAGGATTCAAGCTGATTATCTAAATAAACAGTGCTCTTAAAATGTTCCCTCAAGTAAAATTGCTAATCCCACCTTACATTTTTGCTAAAATAGTATAGGCTCCATCTCCCCCCGAAAAGTCTCTCTTTTTCATTTCACCTTTTCAAGGACTGGCCAAGATCGGGCGTGGATTACAAACGCAAGTCCAGTCTCGTACCTCCAAGAGCCCCAGAGGGAAGTGCAAGAAAAAAAGTCCGTTTGCTCCACCGAGAGTAGGCGCTAACGGCTTTAAAGAAGTGCCCATCAAGTGTTAGCTGCAATCTAAAACCGCTTTTAAACCAGAAAATGCAGTTTAAAGGTCTACCTGGCCACCTAAAACTCTTGAAGGGAAAATGACTTGAACACGTGCCCCCTGAATTCTCCCAGTGTGGGAGATGCGGCAGTGGTGAAATGTCACACCTATCATCAGAATAACACAATGCCACATTCGACACACAGTGTCCCCTAATTCTTGGCCATAATAAAAATCTACCTACCATCCTAAAGGAGATCATTTGTGTTTGCCACAGAAAGAAGCGGAGCTCTGCCTCCTGAGCATTTTGGAAGAACGGTTATCTAGAAAGGCATCCTTTAGTAAAGCTTGGCCAGAGCAGGGACAACAGCTCAGAGCCCTGAGAGTGCGTGGTATCGGCTTACGGAGACACAGGCAGACAGCATGTGCGTGGCCACTCAGAGAGCAGAAGGACCTGGCAAAGGCCAGAGTAGGTGGGGCCTGCCTCTTTCCACCTGCCAGGTGGCTCTGCAAGGGAGGTGCACCCCAAGTGCGGCCCCGTCTGCCACTCGTTGCTCCCTCCTCCAGAGGTTCTTCGTTAGGGCAGATTTTGCCTCCCACAGTCTCCATTCCATGGGAAACCAGGAAAGACACAGGGGCCCGGGGCGCCCCGGGACTGTGACTGCCGCTTTCCTTGGAGGCAGGGTCTTTGGAGATACGATTAAGTTAAGGATCTCGAGAGGAGATCATCCTGGATTTAGGGTGGGCCCTAAACCCAATGACAAGTGTTCTCGTAAGAGAAAGGAGATGCTTATTTGGGACACGGAGACACACACAGGATGGAAGCAGAGATTGGAGTTATGCAGCTACCAACCAAGGAAGACCAAGGATTACTGGAAGCCACCAGAAGCAAGGCATGGCACGGGTTTTCCCTGTAAGCCTCCAGAAGGAACCAACCCTGATTTCAGATTTCTGGCCTCTAGAACTGCCAGAGAATAAACTCCTGTTATTGAAGCCACCAGGCCCAGGGTAATTTGTTACGGCAGCCACAGGAAATGAATACACTGATTACCCTGACCACTGGAAGAGCTGGGGGCAAACCCCAGGGACCCTCATGTAGGTGACATCAGCAGAGTGACCGCATCCCCAGCCAGTGCCCGATGCAGTGCAGATTCCAGTACCTGACTGAGGCTTGCTACACAGTTATGCAGTGCACAGCACCCGGCCCTGACCGGCGGAGGGAAGCGCACTAGGGAGAGAGGGAGCTCCGAATTTACCATCACAGCGTGGACGTCCTCCAGGCTGGGTCTGAGTTTCCAGCCCTGACAGGGGGTGGAATAGCTCAGGTCACTAGTGTTGAGGAAGGAGATGGCAGGCAGGGAGCCAAGGAAGCATATTAAGGGCTAATGAGGAACAGCCTCACACCAGACAGCTTTCACACGGACGGCATCACATTTTCTCGTCACAACAAACCCAAAAGGTCCTTGTTATCTGCTCCAGGTTAGAGGTGAGGGAGCTGAGCTTGGACAGAGGAAGTCATTGGCTGAGACCCCCCCAGGATTGAGAAGGACAGGCCTGCTGCCCCGGCATCAGTGCTGTGTCCTGTGTCGGTCCTCCTCCGGGATGGTCAGGGAGCAGGTGTCCCGGGGTTGCCGTGCGGCCTCACGACAGTAGACTCATGTCCCCCGGAGCCTGTGCTGACTCCCGCCGGCGTGGTTTCCAGTTTGCCTTTAGCCTTCCTTGGGTTGTGGATGGAAAAAGGTGATGGCAAAGCCACCACAGGTAGAAATTCGGCTCTGGGGGAATGGAGGTGACTGATGAAGCCCTTAAGCTGCGCCTAATTGCACACGAACAAATAACCTTGCAAATCGATCCCAACTGACCCCTGGAAATGTTCCCAAGGGGCCCGCCTGGGGTAAAGGTCACAGAATCCTGCATTTAAAAAATTCCCAAACAAAACTCTTGGCTACATTCGTGAGTTTCTCCAGGGGTCAGCTGGGTATGGTTTGTGTGTGACCCTTCACCCGATGTGCACCACCAAGGGTAGTGGGAAACCAGCCCTGTCTACCTACATGCAGTCATACTCTGGGAAGACAAGTAAGTTACGACTTTGTGACAATTGCTTGCCTTTGCACATATCTATTGACCTAAGCAAAACTTTTTATGCATTTCTGAGTGTTTGATGTCATCCAGTTTTAATTAAGGAAGAAAACCTGCACGGAGATGGAGAGCAGAGGATACGTGTTAGCATCATCATAGAGTCCCCTGGAGAGACGGTTCTAAATGCTTGCCTGAGCCCCAGTACAGAATTTTGATAAAACTGGTCTAAAAAGTACCCAGCTTCAGTGGTTTGACTGTGCAGCCATGGTTGAGAACCATAGACCGCTGATCAACATACAGCTCAGATCAGGAAAACAGAGAACGTTGCAAAAAGGAAGGAAGAAAGGGCGAGTGAAATGCAGTTGGCTAACCATTCTAAAATATTGAATTAAAATGACCCATAAGTTGTAACCTGCATAGGACAAGGTAGAATTTAGGAACTTAGCTGCAGACATTGCAAACACATGGATAAGGTGCCAGTGAAGACACGGAAACCAGACGTAAAAATGACTTTGATGACCAAAAGAAGAGGATCCCCTCAGAGGCGTCTTTTCCACCACCTCAGGCAGGCACTGGGACAGCCTTGACAGAACCGACTTAAATCTTCTGGAATTTTTCATCAGTCACCCATGTTACTCCCTCAAGAGTTTAACTGCTGGACTCATTAAGTACAGTATCCAAGATGAAAGGTGTCATTGATTGAGTTTTCCAATAAATCAGTGCATTCATATTTTATTAATGAAGATTAAAATCTACTCAAACAAGCTGATTACACTGGATATAGCCATGTATCAGGCAATGAAATTGTGAGCTGCATTCTGACCGAATATTGAAGTTAAAGTCTCTGATAACCTGATGATCCTGCTACAGCTCCAAACAGAGAGTCTGGATGTTGAGGTCTGACTTCCTGAAGAACGGAAGACACTGTCAACCTCCAACCGAGATGGAGGGTCAGAAAGGTGGCCCCAGGGTCTCCATCAGGTGCAGTGGGGCTGGGCTCTTCTGGATGCCACAGGCAGACTTCACAAGGCCCAGAGGTTTCCTGGTCAGAACAAGCTGCCTCTTGGTGCCCCACATTCTGCTGCCTCCCAGCCCTCCCAGGTACTCCCAAGTACCACTCTAGCAGCTGTCATTGCAAACAATTTCTGAGACTCTCCATCACCAGCCTGCATTTCTTTCATCTACCACAGCAACAGGAAAACTCATTCCAACGAAATGAGAGCCGCTGGCCTGGTTTCCCACCCGCAGTCCAGCCTTAGCCTCATCCTTCCGAGGCCCGACCACATCTTCCTGTCCTTGCTGGCCGGATTCACCGGGGCAGGTCTGCGTTTCGTGGTTAGAGCTGGGAATGTGAGCCAAATACCAGCAGCTGGAAGTCTGCCTTTGATGTGCTTCCAGCCTTGCCAGCGGAGGAAGTACTGGGTCTTTCACCAGAAACCTATTTTCATGCACTATGAAATTCAAGTCAAGAGCTGGGCTTCCAAGGATTTAGATGTACACCCCACCAGCATCATGGTCATGGCATTTAGTGAAGACCAGGTCAATCCCCAAATCCTTAGGCAGCCTGACCCCGGTGCCTGCTGTCACTAGACATTTCCATGGAATTACACGTACAGCTTTTATTCTTTATTACAAAATAGCGAAAACAGAGATGTAAGGCACAATCGTAGGAAAACATGGATTGCATTGATGACCGGAAATAGCCTTCAGATTCTCTGGAAATGCTGTATCTCTAAATGAAAAAGTAAAAGACTTCTGTGACCTTCTCTGTGTCGCAAAGTTACACAACACACTCAAAATATCATAGAATTTTAACGGAGAATAGGAAACAGTGGTTGCAGAACTTTCCATAATCGGGGGCACCTCGACCCCATGTGTGCTCAAGCCCTCACCGTGGGCGTCTCTTCTCTAAGAGGCCTCTGAGCCGGCCCTCTCCCTGGGACCCGCTGGCCGCTGCCACCTTCCCTTTGCTCTTGTTGTCACTAACTTTGCTTAATGACCTTGTTCTCTGGGACTTTCCATTTCTGCAGCAGAGAAACAGGCCCAGCTCTCTGAGCCTGGGGTTGGGGGAATTTGCTCTCTGGCCGAGACCCCAGGGTGCGGGGGCAGAGTCACGCGTGCTGTGATGGGACTGAATGTTCAGTACATTTTTTTTCTAAATGGATGTTCAATATTTTAAGTGGCACATCAGTCACTCTGGGGTACTCTTATCCAGTTCACTCCATCAGCTTCAATAAATGCCAAATTAAAAAGAAAGAAAAAAAAAGAAGAAAGAAATAGCATGCGCTTCTGTGTCTGAGTGTGTGTGTGTGTGTGTGCTGTGCGCGTGTGTGTGGCAGAGAATTCAAGTTCTGAATGAAAAACAAAGGGAATTAACAAGGCGGAGGAATAGAAAGGCTGTACCAAGAAGAAGGGTCGCTTTCCTGAACTCTGACCTTAACCTCTCCTTTCAGCCACTGGATGCCCGCCAAGCCGGCTTCTCCTTCGCTTCCTCTGGCGGTGCCCTCTCCCTCTCTCAGCTTTGCTTTCCCATTTTCTGTGCCTTTGTGGTGGGCAGAATAATGCTGCCCACAATGGTGTCCACCTCCTATCCCCAAACCTGTTACCTAACATGGGAAAAGGAAAGGGACTTTGCAGGAACGACAAAGTGACAGATATTGAGATGGGTGTTATTCTGGATGACCCAGGTGGGCCCAATTCATCATAAGAGTTCTTGTAAGTGAAAGAAGGAGACAGGAAGGTCAGAGTCAGGGAAAGAGATGTGACAACTGAAGCAGAGATTGCAGTGATGTGGGGCCACCAGCCAAGGAATACAGGCAGCTTCAAGAAGCTGGAGAAGGCAGGGAGAAGGATTCTCCCCTAGGGCCTCCGGAAGGAATGTGACCCTGCTGACACCTTGATTTTAGCTCTGTGTGATTGATCAAAGTTCTGACCTTTAGATCTACAGGGTAGTGACTTTGTGCTGTTTTAAGCCACTGCATCTGTGGAAATTCTTACAGCAGCCACAGCATACTCCTAGGGCCTCGTTGTGCTCTGCTCTTCAGAAACCTGCTCTCAACCACTAACCATGAGCGCTTACCAGAGCTACTGCAGGCCATCAGGCAATGGAACCCGCATGTGGCTGAGCCCGGAGCTGCGAGGGGCAGCGAGCAGGTGAGGGTGTCATCCCTGTGTTGAGGTGGGCTTCCCAGGCCCGTGAGACCATTCTGGGTACAGCTTACCTTACATGGTCAGCCTGGTGTCTACCCTGTCTTTAGCCTGTAGAAGGTATAAAGGGAAGTTTTAGAACCACTGCCACCCTCAGGGAACTTCCCATCTTGGCCGGAGAAAGAAGACAGGCATGTGGCTAAGAGACTGGTGCAGGAAGAGCCACAATGTGAGAAGCCAGGACCCAACTGTGAAAACAGAAGTGCACACACCCCAGTGTGGCTCACAGTTGGCCTTGGGAGACGGGGAAGGGCTCGGAGCTCTGCTCCTGTAGGCCAGGGAGCAGCCCGCCCCTCGCCCCTCATGGATTCCTGCGTAAGGAAGACGAGGCTCCTGCCTGGCCACAGCAAGCACCCCCTGCCCACCCTCTCTCCTTTGCAGGGGCTGGGAAATGGCACAGCCTGCAGGATGCAGGCAGGTCTCAGCCCAAGAAAAGTCCAAATGGGCAAGTCCCGGGGCTGGGCTGCCTGGGTTCCATCTGCAATTCGGATCCTTCAGACTTTTCCAAAAGGAATCTCTAGGCCAGATGGACTTCCCCCCAAGCCCGGCTAACAGGCTCTTGAAGAGCAATCTGTCCACCTTTCCAGAGAAAGACCCACTCCTGCCAGGCCTACAGAAAGGAGTGGCCAATTAATGGATTTCACCACGTGTGGGTCCCATTGGGGTTAAATCACGTGAATGGAGTGCCTGTTGGTTGGGATCTGCTCACAGGAAGGAACAGCCAGGTCAACTCTGTCTACCTGGTAGCATTTTCCAACCGAGGGCAGAAAGCAGAGCCAAGAGAGAAGCGAGAACAGACCTCCGGTTACTTCTGGTTTCCAACGCACATACTCATTCCCGCTGCTCAGAGCAATTCCTCTGAAGCACAATTTAATGATCCATTATTTCTATAGTCTATTGTGTTTCCTCTCTTTTCCCCCCCCAAGCCTCTTAATGTCCTTTCTTGATGTCCCCACAGTAACACCCTTTCTCATCACTGCTTTCATAGCAGATGCAAATGTAGTTGCCAGGAATCTAGCTGTTCTCTCTGAAGCTGAGTGTTAGCCTCCTACTTTGGGACTCATTGGAGGCTGAGGACAAGCTTCATACCCGGGCTCCTGGTAGTGTTGCAGCCCAGATGAGATGTCCAGGTCCACAGGACAGCATCCAATAAATCAGAAAGGATGGGAGAGGCAGAGCAAGCAGGAGGGACCGTGGGGAACCTGGAGTGCAGAGAGGGTGGTGATACTGAAAATTTAATGTGCCTGTTTTGCCTGAGTCTGTAGGGTTCATACTTAAATTAAAATCACCACCACAAGAAGTGTAATTCTCCTGACAAAAGTGGGTCAAGGTTCAGGGAAGGACAGCCACAGCCCAAATTACCTGGGGAAGCAGAGCCGGAAGTAACGACCTGCAGATTCCCTCCAGCTCTCAGAGGGCAGGAAGGCTGCACCCGCACCCAAAAATGAGAGCCTCAGAGTAGACCCAAAAGTGGCTCTTCTAAGAGAAGAGAGCTGTGCCTTTTGCAGACTGGCCGTTTGTCCCGGACGTGTGTCATGGAAGCTCATCTGACAGCGTTATCAATTCCTCTCCATCAGCTTTGGCAACCCTGAGAGCAAGTTTTGCAAGAGTCAATGCGGATTATCCTGGAGCACACTCTGCACACCGGCCATTAAGAAGGAACATTTAGCACTCATCCTTTGATGTTTTCCAAATGGCCTACACAGGGGCTGTCAGCACAAAGAATTATTTTATTACATTTTCAGATGTAACCGGGAAATCTTGTTTGGAGCCATCGTTTGAATGTTAAAACAGCATAGACTGACTCTCTGTAACTGGGGAACAAATCGAGCTTGGTGCACCTGGCAGGAGGAAGCGCTCTAAGCACATGCAGGGAAGGAAGGGAGAGTGGTTGGCGACACGGGGCTGACTACAGAGTGGACTAGATTGGCCCCAACCCAGGCCTAGTGCCCTCCTCCTTGCTGATGTCCAGGTGAGCCGTCTCCCCTGTTAGGGCCTCTGCACGTTTGTAAAATGATGGGTCTAGATTAGGTCTGCCTCTGCGGCTCTAGAGGCAGAATGAGAAGAACGTGTGGAGAACGGTGGACTCCTCACCCCACTGCAATGAGCAAGGGTTGGGTTTCTATAGCGACAGCCAAATATTTGGATTTAGAGACGATCATATTTAGCTCTAAGAGGGTCTGGCCAAAACCTCAGATGTGTGGGGTCATGTAAATCATGGTCCACCTTCTCAGCTCGTCTGATTATTTGAAATGCTCTGGAAAGAAGCCCCCCTCCTCCCCAGCCACAGCTCTGGGTGTTTTGGTGGGAAGGCCAAGAGTGGGACCAGAGGCAGGGCTGTGACTCAATGTACATGTCAATGTACACATGTGCTTGTGTGTATACATATGCGCATTGTGCACCTGTATACATGTGCACGTGTTTCTGTATGCTTTTATTTATGCACATGTGTGTATTCACATGTGTACAGGTGTTCACGTGGGCACACAGGTGCCACGTTGGGGAATCAGCACTCTACTCCCAGGCCCCCTCTTTGCCCTCAGGTTCCCCTGGAGATTCCAGCCATTTTCGTATGGTCCAAACACTTTCTCGTGGTCTGTCCACTCACTCTTTCCTGCCTACCCAGTGACCTCCCAAGCCACTGTGCTGTTAGAAACTGGACACTGGCAAGTTTGCTTTGAGGAAAAGCAAAAGAGAACCTGGTGGAAAGTCCCCTCTGCTCCCTAGGGCTAGCACCCATTAAGGTGTGTGTGAATCAGTCATACCATGAGCACCTGTGCTTGGAGGGCCACACACCTGAGGCTCCAACATAATAATGAGCAAGACTGGCCCCTGAGGGGTCCAGGCTGCGGGGAGGCCAACGCAGAGAGTTCTGTCCATGGGCCAAGGGAAGCAGCCTTACAGTTCCCATGTGGAGCAAACTGGAAACTAGGCCATAAACCACGCAGAGGCCTGTGCTTTGTGCACGTCCACTGTAAGTGGGGGGCTGGAGACATCAGCCCTCGGGGGAACCACAGGCCGCACTGTAAGGCTGCAGAGAGCGGGGCGCGTGGGGCAGAGACTAGGGTCACGGAGGTTCTAGTTTGAACTTGACCCTGCAGGCAGGGAAGGGGCCTGCCTTGGGCAGATCTTGCAGGAGCAAGGCCAGGTGTGAAGGCCAGCTGGGTCCCCAGCAATGGGCCTGTCCACCTATTTGACCCCATACGCCCTCAGGTGCTCAGTCAGCACAATTTGGCTCACCCTGAGGCCTGGCCTGCTTCCGGGTTTGCAGGGGGTTCAGGTGAGGGCACTGCAGCCCCCTGGGTCTTACAATGCATTTGCTTATGGGGGCCTACTGGTGAGTCACTTACCTTCTCTGAGACTCAGTTTCCTTTTTGTCGGTAGAGATGAGAAACTCCAGTGGGTGAATCTATGAGAAACTCTCAGCCCGATGCCTCAGGGTGGGAAGTACCTACAAAGCCAGGCTTTATTCTGGCCCCACGAGGTCTGAGAGGCACACTCAGGACACCCTCAAAGGGGAGTAGATCCTGAGCCTACCACCAGCTCAGAATCTAGGAGGGTCAGTCAGTGGAAACAAACATCAGAAATATAATGTCTGCAAAGACGGGAGTCAGGAGAGAGCTGGCCATGATGGGCACTCTAATTAACACATCCCTTCCTTCAGGCAGAAAGGGGGATGGGGAGGTACCCAAGTCTTGCTTGCAAAGCACGTGCCCAGTGGCGGGATGGGAAGAGGGTGAGGAGGAGGAAAATGAATCTGTGAGGCTTTTACCCCATTCCTACACAGACAAGAGGAGACCCATGAGGGACCAAGGATCCACACGCAGCACGTGGAGGAGTGACCCAGCGCATCACAGTCCCAGAGCCGGCCACCTCCTATGATTTACACCCAAAGCAGTCTGCTCCCTGCTCCTTTTCTAGAAGTGTTTTCTACTCCTAAATCTATCTCACTCTCCGTCTCCAAATCCCAACCTTAAAGATGTGACTCATCAGAAATGTGATGACCCTTCTTGGGCAACTCTGGAAAGAAGCAGGGAAACCAGCCCCGATGGCCCACGTGCTTGGGTGGCAGCCAGCACCCAAAGTCAGCACTGACCCCAAAGGCCTGCACAGCCCCTCATTCGCAGGGACCTCAGCACCCGGAGCAGGCGGGACATTGTCAATGCTGCCAGCTGGACCACATTTACCTCCCAGGATGCAGAGTCAGGCGGTGCTACCGCAGCCCATTGTTTACGGAGGGGAGGGAGAGAGGCAGGCCCCACTCATGCTCTGTGTGCTGAGGGGTCAGAGGAGCCTCCTGAAGAGGCACAGAATGGACCAGAATTGCACAGGTCATCTCAACATGAACCTCTGAGCAGGACAGGACAGAAGTGGAAGCCACGCCCGTACCCCACCAAACACAAGGAAGGATCTGGAAGACATTTAACAAGCCCCGCCTCCCTGAGGACATTGTCTTAACCAACAGCTCAGCACAGAGCGGAGTTTAATTCTCACTTCCCTGAAACCCAGGAGAGCAGGGACCTTGCCAGCAAGGTCCTGAAGGGCCGAGGAGGGAATGTACACACCAGAAATTACCAGAAAAGGGTGTGCACACCGATTTCGCTAAATTTGTAATCGTCTAGAAGAATCAAAAGGGTCGCCTAACGTAAAAATCTACACTTGAGTGTAAATTTAATTCACAAAAATCGAATGAAACTATAATGGAATTATAGCGTACAATTTTGGAGTATGCTTAAATTTTCAAGGAAAGTTTTCTTTCTGAGGAAAAATTACCCCTAAGAGTCAAAATGAGGGGCAATAAATGAAAATGTGGCCTCTTGGTTCTTTGCTTCTCTGGAGGAGGGTCCACAGGGCAGAGCCGGAAATGAAAGAGGGGTCTCCCCACTCAAGAACATCTTCCACTATTGAGTGGATGTCGCAGACCGCCTTAACCCAAAGAAAATGTCTCAATGAGGTCTGAGCAAGACATCTTGATTCCAGTCTTGTCACTACGGCCCTGAAAGCTAGATATAAATTATCAAAATGCCCTTTGAACGTTGGTCCATTAGAAGCTTCAAAGAGAATTTGGAATGCCACAGAAGAAGTGGGAAATTACCTGAGACCAAGACGGCTGCAGCGTAGGCTGGGTCCTTGCCCCGATACATTTTGCACACTTAATCATGAAATTGCGCACTTAGTGAGAGGCAGGGCCTGGCTCAGACAGATGAGAAGAAGGGGTGTTTTGTGAACATAAGATGGAGATGCAACCATGACCCTCCCACCAGGTCCTCTGGGTATCCAGTGCTCATCTCTAAACAGTGAGAGAGTATTTTCTCCTCCAGATCCCAAACTCTGTTTCCAGCTGTTGGCGGAAGCCTAACCCTATGTAAAGGGATTCCAGTGGAAGCCACCGGAGGTGGGCTCCCTCACCTGCAGCTCTGGCACATTTACATGAAATTGATTATTGATTGATGGGCTAGCTGCAGCGGCTGATCTCCTGGTAAAGCGCACTCCTCCACTGGGTGAGTTAATTCCTTCTGTAGGAGAGAGGCGCATACACAGAAAGCAGCGCAAAAAGCACAAGGAAATTGGCTTCTGTTCCTCCAATTTCCTGCGGGAGCTGGCGGGCGCGATTGCTTCGGCCAGCCGTCCAGGCAGCCAGTGCCTCTCTGGAAAGGTGTTTGTGACCTCAGGGCGAGTCTGGGGCTGCAGATGAGGTGAGAGGCTCTGAGGCAGGAAGCAGAGTTGGCCTGGCAGGCTCCTCTGGAGGAGAAGGAGCGGGGATCAAGAGGCCTGATTGAAAATATACAGAAATTATAGATTACTTCGCATCAGATTTTCGCCTCTGCTTTTGCCCTCCTTGCCAACGGAGATAGAGGACAACAGACTTGGCTTCTGCTGGGCAATCCGCGGCCAGACGCAATGCGCTAGACTAGAAAGCAGACAGCAGGGAGACATGCGGCTTGGCGAACGGAGAGGCGGCAAATCAGGCCTGGGAAGAGGCCAGCACCATGGCACGGGGCCCCCATTGTGTCCTGCTCCCCCCGCCCTCTCCACCACCCAAGTGATTGACCCAGAAGCCTTGACTGATGTGGCGAAAAATCCTGCACATCCATGCAGATCTGCTCTTGCAGCTTCCTGTGGCTCCAGGTGTTCCTCGGCTTGTGGCAGCATCACTCCCTCTGTGCCTCCTTTCTCACATGGCCTTCTTCCTGTGTGTCTCTGTCTGTGCTCAAGTTTCCCTCTTCTTACGAGGACATCAATCATATTGGCTGAGAGGCCCACCCTACCCCAGTATGACCTCAACTAATTATATGTGCAACTACTTTCTCTCCAAATAAAACCACATTCTGAGGCACTAGGGCCTAGGACTTCAACGTATCTTTTTCGGAGGGGACATAATTCAACTCATAACAGCTATAAATATCTTCTGCCAAATGATGGCTTATCTTTTGCATTTGTTTATGAAATCTGTTGTCAAACAGAAATATTTAACTTTAATGTACCCGTATTTATCAATTTTCTTTCCTTGTTTTCATTGTTAGGGTTTATTGTATCTTTTTTATGAGATCCCTCCCTATCCAGATATCATAAGAGAACTTGTCAATAACCACTAAACAAAATCAGTAGCCACAAATCTTCCTCACATCACTCAAAAAGGTCACCGAGGTCTAGATAGTCTTACTTTTATAGTTCATCAGATCTTAAGAAAAGGCAAACTATTCTAGAAAACAGAAATAGAAAGAAAACTCTCCAATTCATTCATGGGTTTAGAATAACTGTGAAACCCACATTAGTAAACGACACTCAAAGAGAAGAAAATTGAACTGTCTAGTTTATTAACATAGACTTGAAATCTTAAGTACGGCATTAACCAACGAATACTGTAATGTATCAGAAAACATGTCTCGGTAAAGTAAGATTGATCCCAGAAATATGAGGAGGATTTAACTTTGTCAAAGCTGTTAATGTTATTCACCTCATAAACAAATTACAGAAGAAAAACCATATATACATATATATATAATCACCTCACTAGAAGCAGAATATAAAATTCAATAAAATTCCACAGCCATTCAAGATTTAAAAATGCACACGTATAACAAATTAAGAACTGAATGCCAAATAATCAACCAAAATACTACAACAAAATTAATGTGTAAGCCTGAGATGTTGCTCTGCAAGCTTGTCTTGACAGTGACGTTCTAAAGCATGCTTCCTGTGTAGTTTCTGTTCAGTATCCTAAAAGAGGTTAAGCAACTTGTCCAGTTTCTTCAATAAAATGGAAAGAACAGTACTTTGCTGCTCGTGGTGCTGTGCAAGGCTGCAGATCGTGTCTGCATTACGATTGGAGGAACAGATGTTCTGTGCTCCCACTGTCGGTGTTGGTGCTCCGAACAGTGCCAGCACACAGCTGGTGCCCAGTACAAAGGCATCACCGGGGACATTGCTTCCCCTGTGGATGGTGACACTGGTGGTCTTGAGTGTTCCCTATCCACTAACTGAGTGCTTCCTCTGGGCCAGACAGGGCACCAAGCATGGGGACACTTTAATTTTTCATAATCCTACTTGCTACTACAAACAAAACAAGAGAATCAAGTCATATTGTTCTGAAAATATCAGTGCAATAGAGTGATAAAAGACAAAAATCAGAAAGGAGATAATGTTATTATTATTTGCAAATAATGGTTTTATACCTGAAAGAGCCAAGAAAAGCAACTGTTAAAACCAATAAAGCAGTAAGAGAATTTACTACAGTCGCTAGTAAAAATTGACATGTAAAATCAGTAGCTTTCCTATCTGTGAAAAATAATCAGATAGGAAATCAAATGAGAGGGGAAAATAGTACTCTTTAATATTAGCAAAAAAGTGAACAACAACAAAAGAAAACTTCAGCTTCAACTGAGAGACATAAAAGGAATTTGGAATAAATTTAAACACATATTTTGTGCTTGGTTTGAAAGATTCAATATTTTAAAGATATCAGTTATTTCCAACTTAATCAATAAATGCATTGCAATCCCCATGAAGACACCAGTGAGATTTTTGAGGCAAAGATGATGAGTTATTTTAATGTTTATTTTAAAAGACCAAAACACAAGAAGAACCAGAGAAATTTTCAGAAAATGTATTGCTGCATGCTAGCATTAGCAGATATTAATATGCATTTGAAAACTGCAAAAATGAAAGCAGTTAGATGCTGACTGAGAAAAATGCAGTGAAATTAGGAGGAGAGATTTTAAAAGGTCAAGTATAAACAAAATATGCCTGGGAATTTTAAATGTAATAAAGGTGGCATTTCAAATCCATAAGGAAAAGATCAAAGATCTGCCATTTGGAATTCCTACCTCTCTTTTTTCACTAAAAATCAGAGATTGAAGTGCAAAAATGAAAGTATAAAACTATTAGAAGAAAAAAATTGAGAACATTTTCACTTTTAATATTATCTTGAAGTGGGTGACGTCTTCTTAGCAAAACACAAAATCCAGAAGCCAAAAAGGACAAGTTTGACTCATTTAACCCCATATTTAGTAATATAAATTTTAAAACATTGTATCATAAACCAAATAAAGGCAGAAAACAATCTGAGGAAATGCTATTCAATTAAGAAAACTTTTGTAAGGTGAGTGGTAAAGTTCTATACAAATTATCAGAAAAAAGGAAGATAAGTCATTAGAACAATGAGCATAGGTTACAAGTAGAAAAGTAAGTAAGTACACGTAAAATCAATAAAAATCGATAAAATCTGAGAAGACTCTCAATTTATAATGAAAGAAAAGCAAATTGAAACATTATTTAACAAACAGTTGTTACCCATCAAGGCTGTGGGCTGAGAACTAGGCACTTTCAACCTGGCATGGGCATCTCAGATGGGATTATGAGGATGGGATTATAAAATAGGATTATTATTCTCATCAGTTCCACTCCAGGGAATTTATTCTGCAGATAATGTTCACAAAGACATATATACATAGATGTTCAACCCAGAAAAAAATTAGATAAAACCTGCATTATAGTAAATGTATACACTCTCTTCTCTATCGCCATTGACAAAGAGGGGAAGCTGTGTAAACTGAAATGCAAGATCCCTGGGTTATGACATTAGATAGAAATTCAAGTTTCAAATGATATTGTGGTTTGATCACATGCTTTTATTTCTCCATAAAGGCCAAAAAGAGTCTTTGTATGTGCGTGTGTAAAAAGTAAAATAGAATTTCTGGGAGCTTACCAAGAAACTAAAGGATGAATAGTGGATAAATGTGCAGAGTGGGACTGGAGATAGCAAGAATAGAGGAATCTTTATTTTAATTTGGAAGGGGTTAAGCTTGACTTTTCAACCAGGTCCATGTGTTCCTTTTATAATATAAGATAGTAATGAAGCAATTCTAAAACTAGAAGGCAGAATTTAAAAAGATAGATTTATTAAAGCCTTGAAAAAGAAATGATGGTGGGGATGCCATTTCTCTAATTAAAAGCATACTTTTGTTCCTAACCCGTTCGCGTTTCCTCTTCAGCTCTGATTCTTATTTTCAAATGTCTTTCTTTATCTGTCTGTACCTTGAAGTGGACATTCTGCATGCTTCCTTCCCAGCACCCTGCAATAGATTATATTCCATTTCCTGATCCTCTTGAGATAGAGAGCCCGTGCACAGAGCGGGAAGCCGAGAGGCAAGGCAGCCTCAGCCGGGACACTCCACCTCCGTGCCTATGGATGCTTATCAGTGTTTCCAGATATGCACCGGCTCTGCGAAATGTCTCATCTCACCTCACCATTTCTGCCTTCAGTTTATTAACGTTAACCCACAATTGGTGCTGGCTTACCCAAAACTCAGACAAATACGTGCAGAGAGAGAGACAGAGAGTGAGACAGAGAGACAGAGACCGAGGCCTTTACTGAATTTCCCCAGAACTCTCACTTATACAATCCAGAAAGAAGCTAGATTTATTTCAGCATGCATGTACATTTTGTTTTATAGTTTAGGATCGGTTTTATTTTGAATTCTATATTTTTATCTTTTCCCCATTGAACATGGAAGGTTTTGATTCAGGCCCGGCCACAACAGAAGAGGTGGTATCTGGAAAGAACATGTGTCATGGATGTTTCTGTTTGTTATAAAGTCCTTTTTAAACGAACACCCCGACGTCTATTTTCAGTCTGACTCTTTTGCAAAGTGATGCTGCGGCTGCTTCTAGGAGTAGTTAGTCCCGTTTTGTGTTCAGGGTCCTCACATGTGGAAATGAACATAGAAATAAGCCAGGGCTCGGTGTCCAAGAGTCTCAGTCACTAATTAGGTTCAGGTAATAGCACATGGAGAGACCCCGGAGGTCACATAGAGCTCACTCTCCAGATAATAAAATGATGGATGGATTTGTGACTATTTATGAGTACCTTTATTTTTTCCCAAAGAAAACAACAGAATCTTTGCACCTCTTCTTTATTAGAAGAAAGGCAGGTGTAGACATGGGCTTAACCTGGAATATGTGCAGAAAAATTATTTTTAATGTCATTATCGAAACTGTGGGAGTTGGGTTCTCCAGTGTTATTCTCATCCAAGAGGAATTTACAGTTGCCAAAAATTGCATTTCCCCTGCAGTGAGATATTCGAAAGCAGCTCTAAAGCTGCCTTTTTTTTTTCCCTCTTCACAACTATTGCAAGGATTTTATCGTTTCCCTCATTTAGTTAAAAAAAAAAAAAGAAAAGAAAAAGGAACTAGAGTAGGAAAGATCAAGCACTCTAAATTTTAGCATAAATGTCAAGGTGAAAAGAATGGCAAACCCTAAAACACTCCCTAATAAAGATTGCGAAGACTCTCATTTTATTTCAATGACAACCTATACTTCCAACCCAAGTTTCAAACCGTAAACGATTGATGCCGTCTTAAATACGGAGTCGCTTACTCACATTGCCAGAGAATAAACTGTTCACCACATTTAATTTGGCCTCTAAACCTGAACAGCCTTCCTAAAGTTTCGGTTTAAGCACAGACCGCCATATTGCTCCTGCCAAGGACAGACACACAGTAAAAGGCATTTTTAATTGATTCTTCATTCCTTTTTTTATTATTATTTCAGAGGCTCCAGGAAGAGCAGGGAGTCAGGTGATGTGTGAGAGCGAAGAAAGAAAAGCAGCTATGAAGACAGAATTAGGCATTCATACTGCCTGTCTTTAAATTTCCAGTTGAAAAGTGATGAATTCTGTTAATATCTTTGATATTTCTCAAAATCTGAATGTATGACATCCCATAGTGAAAACGTCCGGGTCTTAGCTGATTTGTGGGATTTCCTGAGGATCTTTGAAGTTGTGTTGACATGACAGCAATCTGAAATACAAGGACATACACTGGGAGACGTGCAGTGACCCAGACTCTGAATGTGATGTTTGAATTAATAGAATGGGTCTCGCTTAGGTTCAGAACTTAACACAGCCTATATTTGATTTTATTCTTTTATATTTTTTAATTGAAATATACATACAGGCATCTATAATGCTGTATATAGTAAAATAAACAAAGAAGTACATAAATATTAATATAGTAAAGTAAATAAAGAAGGAGGTAAATAAATATTACATCAGTAAAATTTCAAATTATAGAAAAATTCAAAATTCAAATAAATCCTTCTTCCCCTGCCTTCCCCTCCTTTCCCCAGAGGTAGTCACTTTTTATAGTTTCAATGTTTTGGGGTCTTCTGGATGTTACCATTATAACTTTAAATAATGTAATTATACTCTTGTTTTTAGATGTACCCATTTTATATAATATCTACTGACTTCATTTTATGTAAAATTATGCATTGAGCTTATGTCCATTACTTCCACCTTCTCTTTCTTTCTAACTTACACTGTCTCTTCTAGAGGAGACATTTATAACTTTAATAATATATCTAAATCATGAAAGCTTAACTTCTGATAATTTCTATTGAACTCGACTGCCAAGAAAGTCAGAAAATTAGAATACAATCACTTTTTTCTGTTTTCTTTATCCCATCCTCTGGATTTTGCTAAACTATTTTGTACGCATTGTGAATATTTTCAATAATTACACTGTCCTGTAATTATAATTGCCTTTCATGATTTATCTATAATGATATTTGTCAAATTTTAGTGTGCATTAAGAAACTTATTAAAAGAGATTGAAGTCAATTTGCTGCCAGCCATTTTGGAGTAACTGGTACCAAACTAGTCCTCCAGCTGTAAACAACCATAAGGCTGCACGAGAATACATGAGGCAACGGTTTCCAGGCATTGAGCAATTGACTGCATCAGACCAGGATCCCTGAAAGAAGGAAAACTCATGAAATGAGCCCCACATTTCCCTCATTTCCCGCCAAGGGACAATTACCAACTATGGTGCAGAGCATTGCAATCCCAATGAACTTAGGGGACAGACGTGAGAGTTCAGGCCAGCTAAAGTGGCTCAGGTCAGTAGGCCAGGGGATGGTGTCAGACAGGAGGAAGAGATGTAAAGAGCACTTTGTGCTTAAACCAAGAATCCATGTTGGAAACCCTTGCAAGTCAGCGGCTGAGGGCCAGGCTGTGCATTTGCAAAGTGAGACTACCTGAAGCTTACCACAGAGCAGATGAAACAGGACTGAGTATAGCACAGAGACATGAGAGGTCAAGCAGTGAGAGAAGAAAATCAGTACTGGGGACACTTGAGTTTTGGCCCTACCAGAGTGGACAGACCTCATGAATATCTCTTTAACACTATGGGCATGCAACGGAGGCATCGCCAAGACCCCACCTTAGGAGTAAAGATGATATCCCAGAGTTAGAGCTATTCTAGATCACCCTAACAAAGTGTAAACCAAACTCAGGCATTTCTTGCAGGGGGACAATGTTTCGGTATTGAGTTCTAACAAGTTAGACCAGCTTGGGAAGCACTTTAGGCTTTCACAGTCCTCCACAAAGCATAAAACCAAGCCTACATCAGTCAACATGATCAGCCTATAATTGAAATGCCTGTTAGAACAAGAGTGAATTCTCTTCAGGGATAAATAACGGAACCCATAGTTGCTATAACAAATAATTTCCAAAGTCTGCTGTTCAATCAAAAATCACTAGATGTGCAGATAAATAGAAAAATTTGAATCCAGTCAATAGAAACTAAACTTGAGATAGCCCAGTTGTTGATTTTAGAAGACAAAGACTTTAAAACAGCTAGTATAAATATATTCAAAGAATCAAATAAAAAAATGGTCAAATAATGAAAGAAAAATATGGTCTTTATGAGTGAACAAACAGATAAGACTGCTAAGCAGATACACAAAAACTATAAAAAGAGCCAAATGGGAATTCCAGACCTGAAAAGTAAATAACTGAAATTAAAAAAATCATTGCCTGTGCCTAACAGCAGATTGGAGATAGCAGAGGAGAGTCAATGAGTATGTAGTCAAATCAATAGAAATTTTCTAATCTGAAAAATACAAAGAGAAAACATAGTCAAGAAAAATAAACAGACTCTTGGAGATCTATGAGACAATATCAGATGTTCCTGGAATCGTAGAAAGAGAAGAGAGTAAGATTGGGGCAGAAAAGTTGTTTGGAGAAATAATGACAGGAAATATCAGAAATTTTAAGAAAAAACTTTGATTTATAGATTCAAGAAGTTCAGTGAACCTCATGCAGTACAAATATAGAGAAAACTACAATTAGACAAATTATAGTCATACTGCTGAAAACTAAAGGCAAAGAAAAAATTTGAAAGCAACCATAGAAAAAAGATAAATTATATACAGGAGAATGAGGATAAGAAAACTGCTGACTTCTCACAAGAAACAATGGAGGCCAAAAAAAAAATGAGATAAAATGGTTTCAAAAACTGAGAGAAAATCACTCTTAACCTCTGTCTATATTCATTGAAATAAAGATGTTTTCAGACAAACAAAAGCCCACAGGACTCATTACCAGCAATCTATCTTACGATAAATGCTAAAGGATACCATTTAGGCCAAAGGAACCATATGGAAAGTTGGATCTATAGGAAAGAAACAAGAAGACCAAAAATGGCAAATAGATAGGTAAATATTCTAAAATTATGCTTTCTTACTTCTTCAAATTTACTTAAAAGAAAACTGAACATTTAAAGCCAAAGTAAACACATTGTATGATGAGGCTTATAATTTGTGTAAGTAGAAGATATGAGAGCAATTTCACAAAATATGGGAGTAAAATAGAATTATATTACTGTGTGATTGTTACATTTTTAAATGGTAAAGTGTGAAGTCTGAAGCAGAAAGTGGAGAGTGTCTGGAGTTTGATAGAAAGATAGAAGTGGAAAGTAAGAAATGTGAGATGTCAGATGTTAAGGATGAAATGTGACACCTAAAGAAGTACAGTAAAAAGACTCTAAATAGGCTCTGATAAGTTAAGCGTGTAAGCAACACTAAAAAATAATAAAAGAAGTATAGCTAAGAATTCAACAAAGGAAATAAAATACAACAATGAAAAATATTCTATTTACATAAAAGAAGGCAGAAAAGCAGCAAAAGAAGAACCTAAAGAAGAAAACAAAGCAAGACAGTAGACGTAAACCCAACTACACCAATAATTACACTAAAATTAAATGAACTAAATACCCATAATTAAAAGGCAGAGATTATCTATGCTGGATTAAAAAACAATGAACCAAACAGATATATTTTAAATATAAAGACCCAGATTAGTTGAAAGTGAAAGGATGGAAAAAGGTGAACAATGCTGAGAGTAAGCATAAGGAAGCTGGCATGGGTTTGTTGAAATCAAAGTAGATTTCGAGGTAAAGAGTGTTACAAGAAATAAAGACACATGTTACAAAAATGAAAAAAAAGATGCCCTGTTCTTCATCTGGAACATACAAAAGTTGTAAATATGTTGCAAACTAATAGCAGAACATCAAAATTCATGAATAAGACTGACAAAATTAACGGGAGAAATAGACAAATCACATTCATAATCAGAGATCATAGTTACTAAATTCCTATTATTTAAAGAAAATCAAAGCCATGGATTATCTTTAACTCCTTTTAAGAGGTCACTTTATTTATATTCTCTAATACCACCTTACTTATGGTTCATTTTTCTGGAGTATTTCCTCAAGAAATGTCTGCACATGGAAACATGGAACTTAGGAAGGAGGCGAGCTTAATTCAGGGACTCAGGTCACAAATTTCTTTGTAATGTACGTTTCTGGACACAAAAGATACTATCTGGTATCAGTTTTGTCACTTGAAGGAGCTATTGTTTCAGTAGGTGGGATGAGATTAAAATCTAAATTTGACTTTTAACAATGTGGTTTTTGATGTGTCATTTTTCCTTAAGCCTTGTTTGTTTTCATCTAGAAACGTCTAAAGAAGAGTGAGGTGAGACATTTCCCTAATAAATGAAGTGCCTTGAATTACTTCATGTTATAGAATGATGACATTTCTCGAAATAGCTCCAAACAGCAACCTTCATCAAATAGGCTTTCCATTGGCAACCATACCATGGCAGTTGGTGATGGGGCACATTTGTAAGGTTCTATTCTCTGAAATGTGAGTGGTCATAGTGATTAAAATATGGCCCCTGGTTTCCCACACTCACATTTAATCCCTTATCTTTCATTGTTTCTCAGGTCATTTTTAACTGAAAAACAGACCCCAAGAATGTGCACAACCTTATTTATTACTGTACCCCATGCTATGAAAGGGCATAACGCAGGTGACCCACACATTTTCAGCCGCTTATTTTCACCATCCTCATCTCCACATTTCTCAGTACAACATAACACTTCAACAGTAACAAACTGAAAAGTCATTTTTTCCCCTTACCAAACTCTTTCTACTCTACAGTGGCTTCTATACGAGAGAGAGAGAGAGAGAAATTTTTTTAATTCCCATCAAAATTTCCGGGATACACTTGTAGATAGAAGCACATAAAAAACTTTTAAAATGTTCCTTCAACGTTTTCCACCAACACTTATAATGTATACCCTTTTTGGTTAGTTTATGTTATTATTTTACAGTATCAATTTTTTCATACTTTGTCATAAAATCCCCTTGGCTGCCTGCATTTAAAGGTGCGAAGAAAATATAATCAAGGCTGACTTTCTAAGGAAGTTAAAAGGCAAAACACTTTTTGAATCATGCTATGAAGAGACTCAGAGAGAAAGCCTCTGATTAAATCCATTTTCAGCTGAAAATTTCTAAGCATTATATTAATGACCTTGAAGATTGTCCAGCAGAAATATCTTGTGGGTATGAATTTCTTCAAAGGTTGAAATACAGGTTAGAACTCTCTGGAGGCTCCTGTGATATCAAATAAAAAGCTTAATCAATTTGTAGAAGCAAAAAGGTGGACATGCTTTAGAGCACCAGAAATTGATACTCTGAAATCTACAATTATTGGAACTGAAAGTAACTCACTTGCAGTCTGATAAGATTTCTTTCTACTGGTGTCTCTCCTGCTTCAGCAGACATGAAAGGAAAAACAAATTTCAGTGGATGTGAAATCAACAGGATTTTGCAAATGTGTCAGAATTTCCATGCTATAAAAACGTCATCTTATCTGGCCAGAGGTTAAATCCGTTATCCTGATAAATCCATTGGCAGAGAGATTCTTTCAGTTACCACCCACATTAACCTCTGCAATGTGACCTTAAAGTTTAGGCCTAAGCAGAGTTCATCCGGTGTTGGATCCGTGGCCTGGAAGTCTGCTTACCTGAGGCTAGGCAGCAGCCACATGCCCATGCATCTGTCTGTATGACGTGCAAGTACATCTAGAACCAACAGAATTAACCAGATATATTCAGACATAAAAAAGAAGCCTCCTGGATTAAAGAAACACCTACATATGTCTATTTACTCCTCATTTTCATTATAGCATGGGAAGATACCACTACCATGCACCTGCCATGGCCAACACTTCAATGGCACTAGCTGAATTTTTCTCCTTGGGATTCAACAGCTAGGCTAATAAGAGTGCAGAAACCTGTTCCCGATGAAGAGGAGAGAGGGAAGCAGATCAATGGGCTCCTGATGATCCTGAGAGTTCAGAAAATCACTAGCGAATTGTCCACTCTGTCCTGCGATGAGAATCTATGCTTTATACCTCCCAGGTGAAGCTCCACATTGAAATACCGGATTTGAACTGATTTCAAAGTCTTTAACTCCAGCATGGAGTCAGTTCTCTCTCTGGTTTTCTCAAAAGCATTGTGAGAGTGTTCCATCCAGATCACCTTGCTGATTTACTCCTGATTGAAAGTGTCGGGTGGTGGAGCCTCCAGGAGATTCCAGGGGATCCCTAAGGGGACCAGGGTTCCAGGGGTGGGCTTTGGGGAGATACGGCCTGTCCTCCCGAGAAGTCCCATTCAGTAAACCACAACTGTGCTGGGGAGACAAAAGCAGCCTCCCAGTAACATCCTGTGGTCAAGGCAGAGGTCAGGCAAGACCATTCCCCACGGAGAGGCTCATTCACACCCTACTCTGTGGAAATCAATAAAAGAAACCTTAACTAAACTGGAGTCAGGAAAGCCTGTAGGGGGAGCTCTCACGCCCTATCACACATGGTCAATTACACCAAACAGGAAGAGGCGGAGGCTTGTATCTTCCAGACAAAGTAAAATTACTTTACCAGTGAAGGGAGATTTCTCTCCCCATACAGCAACAGCCCAGCCAATGAGAAACGCTGCAGCTCAGCCAATGAGAGGCAGTGGCCCTGAACTGTTACTTTTCCCAAATGGACTTTCCTTTAGAAAAGTACCTCCATACTCCTCCTTTTTGTCTATAAAAGCAGCTCCCCTCCTTTCTTTTCCTATGGTTTACCATAGCATGCCCATCTCAAAGTGCGATTCTTTTGCTTTCTGAATAAACTCACTTTGAGATAAAATAACAGACAAATTTGCTTTTTAAGTTGACTTCTCCAAGTTGTAAAATGCTGTCACCATAATTATGCCGCTTGAGATGACGGCATCTCTCTGGTATCAACTCATATAAATGGCTAAACTAGCATCCACGTGAGCAGAAAGTGTAAAATTAGAAAAAAATACAAAGTAGAATTTTTTTCTAAAATTAGGGCATAGATCATTTTCAAATCATCAGCTATTGTTTGCCAAAAATAAAAACATTTAGGACCCATCTAAGTAATTTGCGTCTTTAATCACCATTTACAGCTACTACCTTTTATACAATAATATATTATTTATATTCACTGATTTTCATTATTTAAAAAAATTTTAATATATTTCAAGTTGTCCCAATTACTGTCATGCTTCAAGATGGAATAACAGAAGCACCATTTAAAAATATGAATAGTTAGATTTTGAAAAAAATAGTTCAAGTGGCTCTCTTGAAAGTTGCCAATATTACAAGGAGTCTAAACAGTAATGATGAGAATGGGATTTTTATTAATTTCTTCTTGATCAACAATTTAAGAACTAATTTTTTGCAGGGAAGCCAGCCCTGTGGCCAAGTGGTTAAGCTCATGTACTCTGCTTTGACGGCCCAGGGATCACCTGTTTGGATCCTGGGCACAGACTTATGTATTGCTTATCAAGCCATGCTGTGGTGGTGTCCCACATAGAGAAAATAGAATGACCTACAACTAGAATATACTTAGAGAATATACATAACTAAGTACTGGGGATGAATAAAACAAAGAGGAAGATTGGCAACAGATATTAGCTCAGGGCCAATCTCCTCACCAAAAAAAGAAAGTTATTTCTAAAAAGAGGGAAAAAAAAGAAACTAATTTTTGGGACATCTCCTACGAGGGAGTGGTCTTAGTTTTAGGGGATTAAAGCTCTAAGAAAAATCTGATTGAGCCAAGTTATATATGCATTACCAAGACATATATTTGTTGACTCTGGTTTCATATCATGCAAAGCGTTCTAGAAATGACTCGTTCAGGTGAGGACGTACTTGAGAAGAAGACATCAAGTTGTAAAGAGTATCACTTGTTTCAGTGAAGCTGCTGTTGGCTCGCCCACCGTTCCTCTGCAGAGGTAGAAATAGTCATTATGTTGACATCCTTTTGTTTCTGGTAGCTTCCTTTTCAACTCCAACCAATTTACCAGTAGGATGCTTTATTAAAAGAAACTGGTGTTTTCAGGTTTTAGTTACTTTTTCAGGCTGTAGACTCAGGAACAATTACGTAAATGGAATTTGGCTTACCCCTGCATCCTTGTCCCCAGCCCCTCAGGGAGAGCTGCCAGGTTTTGTTTTTAGGACACTTATCAAACTCTCTGTGGTGAAAGAACTTTTGTAGAATAAAATAAAAATGATTAATAGAAAAAATTTTAAAAACCAAAGATATAAAATATACAAACTAGTTTTAATTATTAAAGTCAACAGACATATATTACTCAGTCAAATAGTCATAATGGTTTCTGAGCACTGCTTCTAAGTTTCTGGACTTTCTTTGTGGAGCAGGGATAAACATTTCATGAGTTTCTCCCTGTTCTCAGACACTGTTCTAGAAGGCTGGGCTCCCTTCAATCAAGGTGATAGCCAACAGCTTCTCTGTATTTCAGGACCACACTGAAGACAACCCTCGTCTAAGCTTTGGCTTGGAAGGCCAAGGCCACTGGGGGAAATAATCAGAGACTATCCTAGAGAGAAAAGACGGGGGCTAAATTCTCTTTTTAATTGGAGGAATCAGAAAGGCCCCACCTAAATTGGCTTTCCTAGAGCTGCAAATTGGAGAGAAGAGTCTGGAATTTTTCACGGATGCTGAGGACTGGGACTCTGCCTGAGAGATGAAAAACCCAGGAAGAGGTAAGGGGAAAGGGTGGGGCGGTGAGGAGGGGAGGGCTCTGTGTGTCAGAGAGGCTCCCACGGAGGGCATTGCTGCTGCCCAGTGGGACAACAGAGCCAGTAATAGGAAAGGCCTCAAACTCAAGAGTGGGATGTGCTCTCAGGAGAACAAGTGGTGGTGAGGACACAAGACTGACCACCATACATGAGGGGCTCCAGCCTGCTTTCCTTGGACTGTTCTAATACAACCCATGGTCAAAGGGGGTGACCAAAATATGACCAGGTTATCCATTAGTATCATGTGTGAGATTCAAGCAGGATTTAAAGTTTAGATTTAGAAAAAAATGAATGTGCCAAAACTAAAATTTTAGAACTTTTCATATTCACACACTCATTTCGAACAACCAAAGAGAAGCCGTTACCATGCACTATAGCCCATCGAAAGTTTTAGATAATTAAAGTGCAAGATGGCTATCTAGATTCCTTTTACAGTCTAGTATTTAAAGAATATCTGCTGAGTGATTGCACTGATCCCGTGCATTTAATGTTCAGATGTTCGAAGGGACAGAGAAATGGGAGGAAATCTGTCCACGATAGAAAGTAGGAAAGAGCACATCCAAACACTAGAGACTAGGAGGCATTTCTGTGAGATGTGGTCCCGGCACCTGGGGAGGGAGCAGAGGGCACCACTCCTGCAGCGTGACCCTCCCACCATGCTCTGGGCTAGCTCAGGGCCCTGGAGACTTGAGACAGGGGTAGCCTCGAGGCCTTCAGAATCCACACAGTCCCTGGAGGAGGTGACCACAGGATGATGACAGAGTCAGAATCTGTGGAGACTCTAACTTCCTATGCAGGGCGCGGTTGCTACATTCCCAATGAGAGAAGCTGTGCTGTGAGCTGGGCAGCATCCCTCTTTCCCAACCCCAGGCTACCCAAGAAACAAGAAAAAAGGGATCCTTGGGAATGGTGAGGGGGAGTAATTCTGGAATGAAAACCTCCAGTTGATCAAAGATTTGGTCCTTCAACCTGGCAAACATGAGCTACAGTAAATCTAAGAAGTTCCTGCTATTGTTTATCTGGACCTAAAATACCTTAGTAGGTCCCCATCCTCCCAGAATGCTCCACTGAATAATATGCAGTCAACAATCACTGGGTATATGAAAAGATTAAGTATTTCAAAAGAAACAGATCAATCTGAAAAATCATAATAAATGTTTCCCTAGAAAACTGAAATACTCTGGAAATAGCAGGAAAGTTTGGAGAGTGTATTACTTTTTTTATTGCTGGGTAACAAAATACCGAAAATTTAGTGGCTTAAAACAGTGCACATTTATTATCTCACAGCTTCTGGGGTCAGGAGTCTGAGCACAGCGTGGCTAGGTCCTCTGCTCAGGGGTCAGACGGCTGCAAATAAGGTGTTGGCCAGGATGTGTTCTCATCCGGAGGCTGGACTGCTGCAGAATCTGCTTCCAAGCTCACTCGGGTTATTGACAGAAATGATTTCCTTCTGGCTGAATTGAGGGCTTCAATTTCTTTCTGGCTGTTAGTTCAAGGTTGTTCTCAGGTCCTCGAGGCTGCCCACAGCTCCCTGCTTTGTAGCCCCCTCCATGGGCTGTTCATGACATGGCTGCCTGCTCCTTTAGGACCAGCAGTGAGAATTGCTCTAGTGCATGCTAGCAAAACAAATATGTACCCACAACACACACCCACAGACACACACACTCACAGACAGACACACACAATCTCGGAAATGGCATCCCCTCACCTTTACCATATGGCATAACCTAACGATGGGAGTGACATCCCTCACCTTTGCCATATTCACTAGTTAAAATTAAGCCATAGTTCCTGCCTACACGGAAGGAGAGGGGATAACATGGGGCGTGAACACGGTTCTGTCCAACACAGAGAGCGTCTAATTCCCTCTCTCAATGCTAAGAGAGCATGCCTCTATGGAAAGGGAAGAAAAAGAAAGGCAGCTGTGTGTGTGTATTGTTTTTTAATAAAAGAACTAGCAAAGAACACATTGGAAATCCAGAAAACAGTCTATGATTTATTCATTGTTTTTATTTTCCCAGATTGCAAAGCTAAACAATAAAGAGAGGAATGTGATGAAAGGAAGCTGACACACATGGAAGAAGTTTCAGGAAATTCAACATATGTATATTAGGAATCCCATAAGAAGTGTGCCGAGGAAAACTATTAGTAAAAGGACAATTTTTGCTAAAGAACTTTTTCTTCCCCTTAAATGGAAGTTTTTACAGACAATGAACTCTCCAGCATCAAAATAAGAATTATAATAACAATATATGAGCCACATAGACATACTCTTGTGAAATTTTATATATTCCTGTCATCTAAGCTGGGGAAAAAAGAAAATTAATTACATTGCTACAACTTCTAATACTAAATCAATCTTGTCCTCAATACACTAAATGCTAGAACACAACAGAACATTGTCTACAAACTTTGGAGAGAAATTATATTAGCACCCAAACCATCATTTATGTAATTTATGAATGATTCCCTCATAGCTATTCTAAAGGAAAATCACTCAAAGATGAACTTCAACAAGCTGAAAAATAAATCAGAATAATTATTTCAGGAAAAGAGAATTCATAGAGTAAAAAACGAAAGGTAGGAAGAAAACCACAAAAACTCAGTAGCTAAATTCTAGTTTTAACATGATAATGAAACTAATTACAAATGTCAAAAAATTCTTAGAGGTGGAAAAACAATATAAAGTAATGAAATAACGATAATAGAAACAGTTATCTGCATGATACCATCCAATTATTCTGACAAAAAAAGACAAAGGGAGGAAATGAAGGTGTGGTAGGTTTTTCATCCTATTGGCTGGAGAGAAGTGTCCATAGGTGCTGTGAACAACCAAAGAAATAAAATAACTAGGAATCAGTAAGAAATCTGTAAAACCTGTGCAAACTGTGTCCCTGTGTAAAAGACCTAGAATACTAACGAAATCAGTCAATCCAAATTAATCTACAAATTTAAGGTAATTCCAATAAAATTCCCAGCAGGAATATCTTTTAAATGATAAAATAATCCTAAAGTTCATTTGAAAAAAATAGTCACATTAGGGGGTAGAGAGGAATGAGGGAGACTTGCCGAAACAAACATCAGTACAACTTAAAAAACAACGTTTTACTGGTGCAGAGATAGACAGATACACAAAACAGAATACAACATCTAGAAACAGACCCAAGAACATGATAGGGACATTTCAGATTGAGATGAAATAAGTGGGATTGGAGGAAATGACTATTCATTTAGGAAAAAAAATAAATTAGATTCAGGCCTCAGATAAACTCCAGAGGGATTAAAATTTATCGTAAAATCATAAAATAGAAGAAAATGCATTATAAAAATATCTGTACCATATAAGAATGGGGAAACCTATCCAAGGATAAGACCAAAAGTAAAACTATTAAAGGGAAATATTGGTACATTGAACTGTATAGAAATGTTACACTGCTGGTGGTCAAAAATAATATAGACAAATTAAAATGTTAATGATAAACTGAGAACATATCTATGCTAAAATATAAAAGCAGAGCTTTTACAAATCAATACCAAAAAATAAAAATCTCACTGGAGAAATGGGCAAAAGAACAGAGCATTCACAAAGATAAGTCACTAAATCCTAATTAGGCCATAATATTCAAAGATACTAATTTTAGCACAGTAATATACCCACCACTGTCACCTATTAGACTAGCAAATATTCAAGATAAATAAGAGGAATGGATGCATTGATGGACAGACAGAGATACTTTCTAGTGAGGATAGGGTACAGAAAAGAACATTTTCATGCAGGGCCATGGGCCGGGGAAATTGATACAACCTTTCTGGAAGACATTTTAGCAAGAAAAATAAAAAGCAATTTCACTTCTGGCAAATTGTGTCCGAGCAAATACTCAGGGACACACACACATAGATTTAGCTAAAGTTATGTTCCTCGAAGGGATGTTTAAAAGAACAAAAATGTACTGGTTAAGAAAAAGCCTAAATAATCGACAATATGGGGACTGCTTAAATAATGACACTGAGAGCACCTCACACATGAGCCAAACGTCATAAGGCAGTTATGTAATGTACCTCCGTTTGTAAAGTCAAAAAAGTGTATTTGCATAGAAAAATACAACATGGTTTTTCTTGTTTTGGAGAGCACCAAATATTTCCGCTTTGAAATGGTTTTAAGCGTCTAAGCCGCAACAATACGTTAAAGAAAACAGCTATGAGACGTCAAGAAAGCTTCAGTCTGTTTCTCTACATGACTGACAAGGGGAATTCGGGAGTTCTTGTCTTTGCTGAGTATCACCTTCTTTTGCATTCAACATTCTGAACACGTGGATGAATTTGCAAGGAGCAGGAAAGATCCTGGGTGTCCTCAGGAAATCCAGAGTGATCTACACCTCTAATGCATGCGAGTGCCACCTGGACGTTAATCCAGCCTCACTCGGATTTTTCAGCATATGGCTAAACTATTACAAAGACTTGTGACCGAGGAAAAGTACAGTTTGTGACTGTTGCGCGGGTGGGTCATGCTTGGCTGGTAACACCAACTGGCAGAATGAGTGCAATTTTTAAAATATGAAATACAAATTTTTATCAAAGGAGAAGTAAAACATTATAGCCTTAGGTTCATTAAACCCGGCTCACATTCTGGGATTCCAAAAATAAAGCACTGGCTCTTTAAAATTGCAGCTTGACGAAACTGCTCCGGATCAAGCCCTGGAGACTCGAGGGGAAGAGCGTGCAGGGCTGTTCCCTCCACATGTTCTGCTCTAGTGAACCCCGATGGCTCCTTCCTCCGCCCCCAACCCTGGGAAAGGGATGGAGCGGCAGAGGCCTTGCAAGTTCAACCTGGCTGAGCCTGACCGGTTCCCCTTGCCTTACCCAGGACGCCCCAGCCCACCCCTCAGGACTGTGCCCTGCTCCCCCCACCTAGGAAAGAGTCATCAGGATGTCCTTGAGTTTAGCCTGTGCGACCTTCCAGTGTAGGCGGGCGCCCACTGCAGCCCACACTGCTCTTGGAGATTTGCACTTGCAGCAGCCCCTTGCCTGGGGTGTCCTCAGTGTGGATTCCAGAGTCAGGCGTCCCGGCAGTACTGGCCCTTGCTAGCTGGGGGTCTGCAGGCGGATGTCCCTTCGGATCCCTACCACCCTCAGCAGTTAAGTGGCGGTTGGAGCAGTCCATGCCTCCCCACGGGGCTGCTGTGAGTTTACTACTCAGCGCCCTGCTTGGCCCAGGATAAGGGAGCCACGAATGGGAACAGCGATTAGTGCAAGCTCTGTAGCTGCTGAAAGGAAGGCCGTAAGGCTCAAAGAAGGGCAAGAGCTGCAGGGCGAGCTCCCTGCCTCCCTCCTTTCCTCTTGCCAACTGGGAAACTTTTAAGAGGCCAGCCTTCCCTTGCTCCATCAACTGGCCCCATTTCCTCCCTGCGACGCCCTTTGTCTGCTTCTTCTCCCTCTCTGCTCTCTCCCTTCCCGCTTGTGAGACACTCTTTTGGGTCTCCCCCAGCTCAAACCCCTTCCCCATGGCTAAATGAACTCAGACTGCCATCTTAGCCGTTAACTTTCCTTCAGCACCAAATGCCAGGATGGGGCCTGTTCCCCCCCAGCCTCCCCACAACCCACCCCCTCTAGATGCCCTGACAGTCACCCTGCACCCTGCCCTCTCAAAAGTCTGCAAGAGGTGCTTTCTGAATTTATCTTTTTTCCACTGAATTAATAAAGGAAAATGAAGACTATTTTAAGGTTCCTTGTTTTTTTAAAAAAAGATATATTTTATCTCAAGTATAGGAGTTTAGCTATAGATATTGATCAAATTTATGGACCAAATGAACATTATTTTTATCCTACTCACAACAACATATTCATTACTTTTTATTGATCAATAGAATTCAGATTTCTATGATAGAAAATTACATCACCAATAAAATCGGAATAGCAGCATTTAAAATAGCCTTGTGAATAAATAGAAACATGTTGCCAAATAATGAAAGTTATTTTTATTATTCCGCTCTCCTTTGGGTGGGCCCTGGTAACTGTGAGTGACAGCCGCCTCGCTCTGGATTTCCCAGCCTCCACAGCCTCATTCCTCACTCTCTGTTTGCAGTCAGACAACTGGCTATTTTTATACGAAGTTTCTTTCCTTTTGCTTTGGTGGAGGGGCAGGGGGGCTATAATTAAATAAAATTAGCTGTGATGGTACAAGGCAAGCTTTGCAATAGAGCGTTCTGGTAGCAATAAAAGATTTCTCCACTGATCTTGTAATTCAAACACACTCTGGCTGTGAAATCTCGCCAACAAGGTCCTTATGAGCGATATCATCTTAAATGCAGGCAGTGAAAACTGGGGAGATATTGCTAATAACAGCGCTGCATTAATTAATTGCTATAAAATTTGCAAAATAAAAAGAACATTGGGAACAAAGCGATATAATATTTACCAGCGCTGTAAATTAGAAATAAATATTCAACATGCCCTTTTTGAGTCATACAAGCAAGCAGTTTTGAATAATAAGGCAGGACAAAGTCTTTTACACAGGAAGAGCTAATGATTTCTGCATTTTGCTGCTGGTGAGGAATTGAAGGATGGCTGATTTGAATCTTCCTTCAATCTCCCATCAATAAAACACAGACAAGGCAGAGGCGAAAGCTGATCTGGGGGAGTCATGCTTTTATAATTGCTTTTCACCCTCAGGCATTTGAAATCCAGAGGGTCAGGAGTCCTTTCGAGAAAGCGAGTGTAGCCACGAGGCCCAGTCAAAACCCTGAGACACAAATTAATTTGTTTGTGGGGCTCAGGTCTAATTTGCAGAAAGAGAACGCTGTGTGGCACCTTATAATGTTATAACCTAATTAAAGATGGATCTATGTAAAATATTTATGCAAACTTTACCAAACCCAAAGATTTTAATCTCATTTGAGCGGTTAGCTGACTTGTGGGACCAAAAACAATTCCTAAAACAAGCTTTTGGACCAGGAATCCGGAAGGCAAACTATGAAAAAAAAAAATAGGTATCGCTAAATTTTAACTCATTTCGGTAACTAGTAGTCATTTTAATTAGGGAGACCTAATCTCATGCCATGTTTTCTGACTCTGCTTGGTTACTGGGTACGTCTAGATTTCTTTATTCCAATATACTGTAACCTCTTTTTTTTTTCCCCTACTTTACTCCATGTTGGGAAATGGAAGTGAAAATTTGCATTTCTTAGGATTTTGCAATCTGCCGGTATAAGCCTACCTGGGACCAGTTCAGCCCCGAGCCCCACCGTGGCGGCCTTTAATAAGCATGCAGCAGGGTAAGCCGGAAGGAAGCCACGTGGCCAGAGAAAAAGGAGTGAACAGAACCCGCTGTGACCAGAGCACTGTGCTTTGGGGTCTCGTCCTCACTCAGCATATTCCCCATCATAGTACAAATGGGACTCCAGATGCAGTCATTTGGATAAAGCCTTTCCAGGGTTGCCTTAATTCTCATTATTTCACCTATTAAAGGAATAATGAGATCAAAATCTAAGTAAACATAGTGACAACACCAATGTGCTTTCAAGTACCTGTTATTTGCTGACCCCATTCTCATAAAAGTACTATGGTTCTATCTGGGCAGGATCTTTCCTTAGGTTTTATTCTTGAGGATGGCATCCGGTGGCACCTTCATGGACGAGATCCCTAGCAGACCAGGGCCCACCCACTCTGTCAGGCCAGCTCCTGTCTTCCCCAGGATGGGGCTCACTGACCCCAGTTGGCCTCTGGGCCTGACAAAGACTTTGAAGTTCATTGACCGGCGGACTCAGGAGAGGCCTGGCTTACTCTAAGACTGGAATGGGAGCGGCTGTAATTCCAGGAGGCGAGTCCCCCACCAGGAGAGGCTCTCACAGGCTTGGGGCAGTTTCATAAAATCAGGGGCTTCATGAACCAGGACCTCAGAGCTCATCCTGAGCAAAACATTTCTTTTTATTTTTTTTTAATTTGGTAAAAATATATATAACATAAAATTTGCCATTTTACCCATTTTAAGTGTACAATTCGTGACATTAATTACATCCTCGATGTTGTGCAACCATCACCGTTATCTATTTCCAAAATTTTTCCATCCCCCCCCCCCAAAGAGAAACTATAACCATTAAAGAATAACTCCAAATTCCTTCCCCTGCCCCGAGTCCCGGGCACCCTCCAATCTACTTTCTGTCTTTATGAATTCTGGGCACAACCTTTTGATACGTACAGTGTCTTCGTCTAGAGTTTGCTTCTCAAGGCGAGGGAGGGAAGGTAGTTGAGAGGGTGCCCATCATGAAGGGGAGGGTGGAGAAGGAAGGCGGAGTGAAGGATGCCCAGTACCCAGGAGCTCTTGAGGCCACTGGAGGAAAAGGCTGCCCAGGGTCTTTATGGGGCAAAAAGATGGACAAAGTTTTCCAGCCTCAAAAGACAAGCTAGGAAGGGCCCGACTCAGGGTCTAAAGGGGTGAAGGAAGAGTCCATTTTCAGATATCTCCATAGAAGTAGAAACCTTTAGTAACGCATCATCCAAGATGCCAGCCTAAGCCATCAAGCTGCAATCACCTGGCAGGTGAGATGGCAAAGTCTGGGTAAGGTCAGAGGCCATCTATAGCACAGTGTTCCCCGTGTCGGACTTCCAGCTCCCGGCTGTAGAAAGTAGTTTCTGGCTATCGGGCAACAGTCCTACCGGCTGGTCTTCCTGTTGGTGTCACAGAGATTCAGTTTAACTCTGCTTAGGAGACTACAGGATCTGAAAGTAAATGAGGAAAGTTTCCAAACAAAGATAGAATACATGAATTAATTTCCATTAAGTTCACATTGAGAATCTAGGCAGGCAAGCACCAAAGGCCACCGGGGGCCGTGTCCAGTCCAGCACCCGCATGACCTCTCTCAGCTTTGGAAGCACCTGACCCCTCCCTGCCCGGGAAGTGCCACCCATGTAATTAGGTGACACTTTCCAAGTGGAGTACACTTTTCTGCTGGGCTCTGTATCAGGAGGAGGCTGGATGTGTGAGAAAACAGCTATAATATGTCTTGTTTTAGAACTGCATCTGACCCATTCTAAGGGTCCCCAGTGTTCCATAAAATGCTCGCCTCCTAAGGAAGAACTTAATGAAAGTCAGCCGTAAATCACCATATTTAACATTTACTTTTGTTTACCCTGCACCTGACTTAAAACTGTTGGTTGACCTTGCCTGACATGTGCCGAGATCCGCTTGGCTCACTTAGGGACACCCAGGACTGCAGCCAACTGCCCCCACCCCCGCCTTGGCAGACCCCCCACCCCAGTCTGATTTGGGAGGCGAGAACAGACTCTCCTAGCGAACCTCTAACCAAATGTTACATTCGACTCTCTCCCCAAGGACAAATGGAACGAAGTCCGAGGAGCCAGAGGCAGATTGCTTTGTTTTTCTAATAGCAACCCAAAGCAAGAAACTTCAGAAAAGTGACTAAGAATAGGCGTTCTAAGCTTTTCCATATACTTTCTTAAAAGGGAGAGACAATGTCCCTTGAGTTTTAATTCTCCTGCATGGTTTTTCTGAAAACTATCCTTCACGTGTGTAAACAGAGCAAGGTTGCAGTAGAAGGAGAGGAAGGGACATTGGTGGCAATACTGATAGCAATTTGCTTTGTCCCTTAATCCACCCTCAGGAAATATCCATTGGGTGTCCTTTACAGCCAGGTCCTTTGGGCGAGCTCCCGAGCAGTCCCCCTGCCCATGGAGGTAAAATCTGCTAATCAGTATCCATAAAATTTCCCTCACGTCTTGAATGAAGCATTCCTTGACTGACAAAACAAAAGCAAAATGACTTCTGGACGTCACAGTTCTGAGTCCAAAAGTAGCTATTTTTATTAGTCATTTCAGGCATATCTCTCATCCAAATCTGAAGCATTGTGTTTTGGATCTTCTTCTGAAGAGGAAGAGCAGGAGGCTTGGAGCCCTGAGGCACAGCTGTGGAGGGGCGCAGGCTGCAGAGAGGTTTCACAGATCACAGGCGGCAGATGCAGAGCCTGAGCCCTCTCAGGTGAAGGTGAGCCCATTGGTGGGTGAATTTTCATTTTTCATAATTATAACGTGCCTTTCATTGAAAATGACCCTCTACCACCTGCACTGATAATATCTGTGTGAGTAAATGGTGTGGTGATGAGAGCTTCTCCAGCTGTGGTTTTGTTATTCGAGAAATGCTCCTCACATGCTCCTCTTTTCAAGGGGCAACAGCAGCCATGGATCTGCCAAAGGCAGGCCCCTTTGGCCAATGAATTTGGAAAATGTAAAATTAAAGAAGGGTTCCCAGTCTCTTCCCCAGGACTCCCCAGGCGTCTCCGCTAATCCCAGTGCCCATCAGCCGCTGGGAGGAGCTGGGTGGAGGACTTGCTGGTGGTGGGGGGCGCTTCCCCAGACTACACACCAAACTGGGCGGACCCGCAATGAGAAGAATTCTCTTGGGTGCATCTGAAATCGGGGAGTGTGCTTGGAGGAGTGTCAGAGGCCGCTTCTCAGAGCAGTAAAGCGTCACAATTTTTATTGCCAGAAAGTGTTAGACAACTGTCTCTGTAGCAAGAGTGAGCCCGCCAGTAAATTTGCACTTGGTCTCTATCAACGCTGAGCCTTCTGATTTTCACACTTCTCAGCTCTTAGAGCTGTGCTCTGGGGCAGAAGTTAAAACATGATATGGATACTCAAAAATGTGATAGCAGCAGCTGATAAAGCTTTCTGTGTTCCTCAGTGTGGTGGGTTAAGAAGAGATTCTGTTGCAAAGAAGTGTGTATTCATGATCCTGGAATAAATTACCCCAAAGCTGTGCTTATATTCAACTTGGTGACTCACCCTCATACTAACTATGTGAGCAGAGGACAAAACATAATCAAAATTCAGAGAAGAGGCCAAAAGGAGGGGCGAGAAGTAAATGGAAAAATACATAAACAAGGGACGTCGGGGCCCCAGGAAAAGAGCTCTGTGCTGTCTTGAAGAAAAGCTTTTTAAGCACAAGTAATGTTATTTATACTACCATTTTCAAATAAGGAGCCCAATATAGGAATCAAAGATTTTTTGTTGCTGTGTCCACTTGGGAGCATATTTTCAATAGTACCATGTCTAAGGTTCCATTTTAAAAATTTAAACATGCAATCCGAATAACACCCTGCTGTTCATTAAAAAATAAATCACAGCCAGCTCCTGGTTGGTACCCATCTCAGGTCTGGCAAAACTTTACAGGAGACTTTGGGAAAAAAACACAAAACACAACTTACTTCTGCATCTATATGACCTGTAGAATATAAAAGGCTCGCTTAAAGCCATCTTGTACGGACATGAAAATTTAACTCTCTAGGAAAGGAATTAATCAGCGCTGGCATTAAAATTAGGATTGAAGGTAGGATATACAGATTAATACTCCAAAAAATCATCAAAACTGAACAGAAATTCCTAGAGGAGAGATGCATATTTCCTGACTATTCAGACACGATGAGATTTTGGAAAAATAGGACCTTTCACAAAGCGATTATTATACCAGGGCTGTAACGTTTTACTAACACGAATTCATAAGGTGACCCTGGAGATCAACAATAAAACAAAATTTTATAATGGGTTTAAATAGCCAGAAAGCTTCAGCGTCCATGTTGTCTAGCCAAATAGCTTCCCCTTGGTTCTGTGCCTTCGGGGATCTCTCCCTGGATGGTCTCGAACTGGAGCCCCTTAAAGATGAGCGCCATCCCACTCGCCTCAAATCGCAGTGCATTCTTGATGGAGGAGATAATGCGCGTGCCCTTTCACAACCGTCTTGGTTTTTATGCTGGCTCTTCCAGGCCCCCTCCCAGTCTGTAAAATGGAGGTAAATTAAACCGATTACGAACTATGCAGGAGTTGAAACGCTCTGCCAAATTGGAGTGCCAGCTTCCTGAAGCCCTTGCCGGCCTGCCTGCCCGAGGTGGGCTGTCGGCTGCTGGCCTCCTTTCGCTGCCCCGGCCACTTTAGAATGTGTCTGGAATGGCTTTGCAGATGGCCTCATAGGTTTTACAGGAAATATTACTTAAACATTGAAAAGGATCACATTTCTCCTGTTAGGAATTACAAATCTGGATTTCATTTTCTCTCGCGCTTTTTTCCCCCTCCAAACCCTGGGAAAAAATGTAACTGTTATATATGACACGCAGGAAGCATTTGGGAATTTTTTTAATACACCCCTAGCGCTGACTCATTCTCTCACTCTTTATATATATTTACACACATGCATATAAAATATATTTACGTACGGTATACGAATACGCATAGACTCCCGATCATGTTATTTCATTCAAAGTGAGCATAATTGCACCGGAGGAAGAAGCTGGTTGTGAAAATTTACAAGACTGCCTATTCTCTGTTTTTTCCTTCTTTTTTAATCTTCTATAGCATAAGAAAAAAATCCGTCATTCAGCTCACTTGGATAACTAAAACATGAACTGCTTCTCTCTCACTGGCTTCTCTTTATGGGTTTTATGTAGATTTATGAAGACCTGGGGAATTCCTATTGTTGAGAAAATGATTAGCATCCATAAACAATTAAAATAGTGGTGAGGAATGTGCGTGGGACAGAAGCTGTCCTGTTTCACGGCCATTTTCCACACTCCTCGTGATCTGCGAACAGGAAGATGGGGAAAGAAGCGTGCTGCAAGGAGAGCCGGTCCCGTGGGCTTTATTAAATGCCCACTTGCCGGTTTCAGAAAACGCTTCCCCGGAAGGGAGGTGCGCCGACACGGAGGGAGCTCCGGCTAGACTGGGGGCTGTCGAGGGAGCAACAGGGACAGAAGGCTGTGTGTTCTCCTCGCTGCTGCGAGCCAAGGGGCCTCCCGAGGTCCCCTCCCCTGCCACCCACTGCAGGTGGGCTCAGAGGGCGAGCCCCGCTGAGATCAGGGAGCGCCATTGCTTCCACTCAGAAATCCGCTGCTACAGTTTGCAGTTTAATATTTCTCCCGTGAACCCAGTCAGGGAGAAAGCCACCCAGCCAGACAGCGACATCGTCCCCTTGATCACAGGGTCGAGAGGTGTCCCTAAACACTGCTCCTACCTACACGGCAGCAGTTTTCTGTGTCTGGCTGTGGCTACCGCGCTGCAGGGAGCCAGGGTCAATGCCAGGCTTCCATTGGACTCGCAGCCCTTCCCTGAAGCTTCAAGCGCACGGCTCCAGCGACACTAGGCCCCGCGCTGTGCCCGTCTGTGGGGTGTCTGCGCTGCCTGGCTGAGGTGCCTTCCCTCTGGGCTGAAACAGTCAGCAAGGCCCCATGCAACAACCGGGCAGCATCCCGGCTTCCTGAGCTCGGGCCCTTCTCCCGAGGGACGCGGAGGCCGCCTGCTTCTCTTCGCAGGCCGCAGCGGAGCCCTGCCAGCCTCTGTCGCCGCCGCCGCTCCACCGCTGCTCACCTCCGCGGCACAGACGCCTCTCCAGCCATCTGGAACTGCCTTCCTGTGTCTCCACCTCATTAATTCCCCATCTCATTTCAAACTTCCTCAGAAAATGTCTCTCTTCTCCTCTGTCTCTCTTGCCCCCTGGCCTAAAATACCTGTTTGCCTTGATGAGTATACAGGCCTGGGGGGCGCCGTGGGGGTCTCAGAGCCCAGGGGCGCCGGAGGGCCGGGGACCCAGGAGCTGGCCTTCCTGGCGGGTCGGAGGCCTGGGCGCCCCTACGCCGCTCCCTCTGCCCTGCCTTCTGCTTGGGTTTGCCCCAGCGCCTCTGACCACATGGGCTTCCTCTTGCCAAGGGGCAGGTGGGCGCAAGGAAGGACCCCAGCGGGGTGCTGGCGCAGCCGGAACAGGCCCAGCAGCTGCACAGGAAGGTGAGCAGCCGCCCAGGGGGGCATCGCTCTGGCTGTGGGGGAGCCCCTCCCAGCCCCCACTCCCTGCCCTGTTAGAGAGACAGATGGTGATCCCAGTGACATTCTCAGAGAGAGCCCCCCGAGGGTAGAGACCACTTCTGCGCCAGCCTGGCTCTCCAGCTAGATGCTGCGACTGTCATCAGAAGGAGGAGAAGAGAAGCTTGACCTGCAGGCCTGGGAGGCAAAGGAGGGGGGTGGGGCCAGGCCCAGAATGAGGGCTGGGGACACTGAGTCACAGCTCCTGTGCTGTCGGGACTCAGCCCACCAGGCCAGGCCCTCAGACGTCCCGCCTTGGGCAGTGGCCGTCTCTGTGGCATCCCAGTTCATGCTAACATGTACAAGCTGCCCCCGCCCGCAATCAACAGCGCAGACACTAAAATTGGAACCATGTGGTGCTTCCTGGGACCCTCACTCAGGCCTGGGAAAGGGCCGAACAGCATGGCCACCCAGCTGCCACCCAGGAAGTATGTGGAGTCACACCTGCTGCCAAGCTGCATCTCTCTTTGGTGGTAACACCTTAACCCCATCCCAAAGCAACCGCCCAGACACCTCCGCTTTGGAAGGGATGGGCACTGGGGAAGCCGTGGCCGCCTCCTGGGGCTGCAGGGTGGGACCTGACCCACCTGGTGGAGGGGCCCAGGTCCTCCGGTGGGCAATTCTGACGTGGCGCTGATGGGCATCCGTCGCCACCTGAAGGAAGGGTGGGGTGCCTGCAGCACAGCCTTCCAGGAAACCTGCTGGCACCCAGGAGAGAAGCACTTTAGGAAGCCAGAGCCCAAGGTTTGAAGCAATTAGAGGGGTCGAGTGAAAGGTCACTGTTAGAAGTGAAATATTTGGGAGTTTTGAAAGTGTTGCAATGATCCCAAACACTCATGCAGTCGATATTTTAAACATGCCTTTGTTCACACACGAAAATGATAGATTTGAGGAAATGAGCACGTCTACACCTAAACATGACATACACTAATTGAAAAAACTCGGAGAACCACAGTGCATGCAATAACTGCCATTATATGTATTTAAATATATTTATGTATATACATATATATATCTGGAACATGCTACATGCTAAATAAATATATCTTGAATGAATTAATAGAAGAATGAATGAACATCTGCATGGAAAACTGTCAAACTGGATTTAATGCCGTGGCTTCGCTGTGTTAATTTTCCTACTTGCATGACAAATACAAATCATTTGTTCCTTTTGCTTCTCCTTCTGTTCTCTTGAGCTTTTCTTTGGAATGAACTTACATGTTTTTTGTATAAGTTCATGACACTTTCATAGATTGAAGGCAGAGCCAGGCTGGGTTCTTCCCGGAGCGATGCTCTGCTGGTTTGGGGAGTGGAGGAGCCCCAGGAGGGAGCAAGTGCTCCTCTTGGCAGCCAGCTCCAGCCTGCACTGCACCAGAGGTCCCCCTGCGTGAACATGGAGCCTCCTTCACATGTTTATCTTGGGGGGAAGCGAGCAGATGGTGAGTTAAGGACAGACACTTCAAATTAGACACCCTTGCTTTTGTACCACATCCTCAGCGTTGCTTCTGGAACTTAGCTGGAAATCCAAGGAGGGGCAGCTGAGGAAGCAGAAATCAAACTTCTAGCCCCGTTGGCAGTCAAGAAATGGGGGTCACTCTCTTAGGGAAGAGGCTTGTCTGTGACATAAAGGAAGGGATCCCAGAAACCAGAAACCCAACCTCCAGCATGAACTGTGCAGCCCCTAAGGGTCGTCACCACCCAAATTCAGGGTCAGGCCAGAGGATCTTCACAGCTGCATCAGAGTATTTCCATCCTTAGAGCAGAATTTCCTCCCAACCGTGGAAACATTCCTGCATGCTACTGAAAGTGGATGCTTCTGAGATCAGGCAAACGAATTACCCAGAGCGGTCCCCATCCACCCAGAAAAGTGAATCCCACCACATTCTCCCGAGAGAGGAGGGGCCCAAGGCCCCCGAGCTCTTCCTGGTAGTGCCCATTACACTGTTCTCTGACCACTCAAAGAACATGAATTTTACACAAAGACGGTAAGACTAATTTAGTTTTGGGCACCCCAGAAGAAGGTGGAGAGAAACATCAGCATGAGTGCAAAATCAGAATCAAAACCATCTAGAAGAAATGCTGCCCCGTTGCTGTGAGCCTAGGAAAGGATGGAGCCCACTGCCAACCTTCCGGATCATTCTTGGTTGCTCATTCCAGCAACCAATCCTCCAGCTCTGAGACTCTTGTTTGTAAGCACCTAATACTTGCACAGTTTCTAACTGAAATTCTCCTCCTCCATCAATAAGTTCTGTCAGTGTGTGTTCTTCATTGTTCTAGCACTTTCCACACCAGGTATGGGAAAGGACTTGTCTCTCTGACACCCTCCGAATGTCCCCCATCTCCACCACTGCGTTCCAAGTACACAGCACGTGGCTCAGCAAATTCTCAGTTCCTTGGAGGCACAGAAAGGAACCTGGCCAGGCCTTTCCCGTACACGCACGTTCTGAAACGGACTCGAGCCATGTCTGCCATCAGAAAGCAGGCTTTTCTCTATGGGGCTCAGCATGTCCTCTCCATGGTGCAGGGTTTTCTTGGAGGCTGCAGCTCTGTTCTGCTTTGGGCCATTTGCCTCCAGAAGGTATGAAGCTATAAGCTGTAAAGGAGTTCCTCCGTAAAGGCTGAGGAAGTCATTCAGAGCATGGCGTTCCTGGGCCTTTTGCAGGTGACAAATTCATGGGGTTTGTCTAGACTTCTGGCTAATGGCACACAAAGCTCCCATCAGCTGCTCCGAGACATTCCTGGTGGGCACCCTGGTGGGCGTGCGCCAGGAGACGGCCCACAGAGGCAGCAATGGTAAGATCATTTCCAGGAAAAGCTCAGCGGGCCACATCCCAGGGCAGCATCAGCTTGGAATGTAGAAAAGATTTTGTCTGAAATGTTCATGTTAAGTGAAAAAGAGGATTTAAAAATAGATTGAAAATGGGTTCGCTCCATTCTGTACAAGGCTCCCTCCCCAAAAACAATTAATTATGGACAATTCGATCCACATCGGTATTTCTCCGCAAGTATTTGGATGGGAAAATTCCATGATAGAAGATAATTTATTGAAAAGGATGCAAACGCTGTTATTCACTGTAGAATGTTTGTCTTTGGGAAGAAAAAACCTGTTTCGGTTTCATCATTTTTACATCCTTCCCAAGCCACTGAGAGTTCTTTTAAACACAAAAAAATGCTAATCTGCCTCATTAATAATAATAGGATGCAATTGCAGAATATTCTCTAATAGTGATCATTGGCTCCTCTGTGGCTTTTGTCACTCTGATGTTAATGCAGGATTGGGATTAGCAGGGGTTTCAATTTTTAAATAAACCGAACAAATTTGAAAAAAAATATTTTTAAATCTAAGTGAGCATATTCAGCATTGCAGGGGCGGGGGGAGACGGGCAGCGAGGGAAGGTGGGTGGCAAAGCCAGGCGCGCGGCTTTGTGGGGCTTGTCTTTGTGCGTGCGACACACGCCTGGCACTGACTCTGGCAGGCCCGCTGTCTGCCTTGTGCTGAGCCCACCTGGGGGACAGCAAGGTGGCACAACCCTGGACGTTTCACAAAAGGTACCCTGCCCCCAGCTCCTCCCTGACAGCCCGCCTCCTCTGTGCCCCGAAATATGTGTGTTCCTCCACAGAGCCCCATCCTCCCGGCCTCCTGTAGAAGAATGCAGCCGGCGCAGCCCCTCCTGCGCTCAGCTATCTGCTTGGCACAGGCCCTGCTCAGCTGGGACTTCGCTAAGGCTCTCGCTTTCCTGGGCAAACACAGCTTCACCTGCCCTCCACATCCCTCTCTCCTCCTCCATCCCCAGCCCTCCCAGCTGAGCTATGTTAATCAGGTGGGGGACACAAGGTAACATTGAAGTAATTCAGCCAATTAGGCCCTGAATTGTTTGCATCCAACAGCATTTTGTATTTCTGCAAATGTGTGAAATGCAAAATGTGCCCTCCAGCAAAAACGACAGCAGCCATGTACTGGCGGCATGTCAACAGATCCTGGGAGCCGAGGCCCTGACGGCTAATAGCAATGCCTGCATATGCTTGGGAAGGCTGGCCTTCTTTATGTGTGCGCCTCTCTGCGAGGGGAGGCAGAGCTGGGGGTCTTGGTGGCAGATGGGCAAGGGTAACAGGGATTGGCTAATCCCAGATCTGCATTCTCTTCTCCACGTAGCAACTGGGGAAAGATGGGGCCAGCTGTCAAATGGAAGACTTTCATGGTCCCTTGCACACAACAGCTGCACACGCCCTGCCTGCTTGGTTCTAAATTATTAAACATCTTTTTAGTTTGTTCCAGCTGCAGGCATCAGTGTGTTTATGCAGCCTTTGTGCATTTTACATATGATTCCTTCTCCCCTCCTCTCATCAAAATGCTGTTTGTAAAAGTCATTATCCCATCTGTGCCCCAGTTTGGCCAAACAGCCTAAGACAAATCCGATGCCATTCTCCTTCTAGGACAATTTGGGAGTTGAAGATGATTGCTGTGACTTGAGACTTCAGGGGTTTGCCGCACTCTCTCTGCCACCTGTAAGAGGTGGTGTCGTCTCGGCAGCTTAAGGGTACCGAGGCATAATGGGGTCTCTGCAAGGAAGATTTCATTGTCGCACATTTATGGCTTTAGAGAAAACACACGCAGAGAAAACAAAACGTGGCCTCTACATCTGCAGAGGGTTTCCTGGAGGAAGGGCGCTTTTGTGGAGGAAGGACAATGGGAGTTTCTTTAAATCACGGTGCCCTGGCAGCTCCTGTCCCTGAGGGTTCCAGCACCAATAATACTGTTATTATTTTCAGGCGACATGAATATTCACAAACAGGTATAAAGTGCCACAGCTTCAATCGGCTACTTTGGCAGAGAAGTCATGGCCCCGATCTCCTGGACTGGCCTGAACCGTCTGGGAAGTGATAATGTCATAAACACACCCCTGGCAGGACGGAGCTTGACCTAATATGTTAATTATATTCCCTAACCCAAACATGATTTGTTGGAAGTGGCGGCTTCCTGTAGGATGTTGTGGTGGCAGCCAGATTCCAGCTCAAAATGAAAGTCACCAGCAACAGTTGCTTTGTTGTAGCCAACGCGAACTCCTTCATCCAAAGCTCATCGGGCTCTTGGAGTGCAGGGGCCGAGAGCTGGGGACCGCTTGGCCGCTCTGTCCTGCTCCCCCGCTGCCAGGATCCCAGAGCCACGGATGCTGGGACGAAGGCCCCCGGCCCATGGCCACGGGCAGCTCCTCCACTGGCCAGGTCTGGGTCCCGCCTTGCCCCTCACCTACTGCAGCGTGGTTCCCTGGCGCTATTAGGTTGCCACTGGTTTATTTCTAATGTGACAACACGTGCTTCCGATGGGTTTCATAACGGCATCTGAATGTTGTGTTTCCCAGAGAGTCTCCATCAGTGATTGCCCGCAGCTCTTCCTCCCCTGCAAGATCCCGGGTACAACCAGAAAACTGCCAAGCATGGCTCTCCTCTCTGGGCCAATAGGTGCCTTCTCCAGAGCCTCTGAATTGCCATCAGACACACCTCCAAACTGGGGAGTGGGGAGAGATCCGCCAGATGCTGGAACCCTCCCAAACCGCGGTGATGCTTGCTAAAAAGATGCCAGGAATGCTAAAGAGAGGCCAGAGCGAAGAGGCCCTTGTCCGCTCAGGGCTGGAGGGACTTCGGAGGGCTGGCTACCCCTCTGAAGTCTGGGGAGCCGTGGAGAGGAGTGACCACAGAAACCAACAGTGACTGCAGGGTAGCACACGTGGAGGATTCAGGATTTCCAGAGGCCCCTGAAATGCCATATCTCCTTGTCTCCGGAAAATGCCCCAGCTGCCACAGGGTGAGCTCAGAAGTCACCGTGCTTGCCGTCCTGGCAGAATCACTCTTTCCCTGGAGGAGGGGAACTGCTCACACAGCCACCTTGCTAAGGTTTAGGCTTTGTTTTTCTTCTCTTCAAAGGCAAGTCAGCCCCTTTGGCCCCTTGGCGGGACAGGGCTGTACTTGCAGGCAGAGGCACCTCACCCGCAACCGTAAAATGTCACTTTAGTGGCACCGGAGTTTGCTCAGAAACGCCTTAATGAAGTCCTCAGCGTTTATCGAACTTCACTTACTTTAACTGCAGCTGGTAAAGTCTCCCAGGACAATGAGGAAACCCAAATTTCCAGGGAATGTAAATTCCAGCTTCGGCTGATTTGGAGGACAATGATTTCTCTCCTTTATGAGGTGCATAATGAGGCAGCCCCCAGCCTAGGCAGAGCCGGCTCCAGCAGGCAGGCGGGCGGGGGCAGAGGGCCGCCCCATCCCCAGGGCTGGGGGCGCAGGAAGAGCCCGCCTCACCCTAGACAAATGACTCTTTTGTCTTACTTCATTTTTAATTAGCCTCCTTTTTAATGACCTAAGTTAATAAGTGTCAAAAGGTACAAAACACAGCATGGCTTTATTTTTAAAGTAGGAATTTGCCTTTAATCTCTGAGGGCCTGGGTGAGTCTCAGCTGCAGAGGCCGCGGCTCCCATTGGCTTTGCCACCTCGGGCCAGCAGTCCCCGGGCACTCTGCCGCTGGCACCGTGGGCAGCAAGGAGCCACTGGGATGGGTTGAGGATCCCAGGGCTTCCAGCATCCCAGCATGGTCCAGGGCAAGCTCCCCCTGCACCACACCTCCTGTGAGCTCGCTCTGTGTTCTCCTGATAGCCCCAAATGAGTAAATGAGGGCACTGTCCTAGAAGCTGCCTGTACTGGAAGGCAGGCAACAGCCAAGGGGGTGGCGTGCAGCTTCACTCCAGTGGCCGGGGAGACAGCACAGCTCACATGTTGCCAGGCGATGGGCAAGGGCCGACCTGCAGTGCTGGCATCCAGCTTACTTTTCCTCCCTCTGCCAGTGCCATGGCTGCCTGGCTCACTTTGCCTCCCTCATTTCCTTTGCTCCCTTCACCAGCCTCAAGGTGCAGGAGGGACCCAGAACACACAGGGGTGCAGGGCAGAGAAGGGAGGGCAACTTCAGGCTCTATGACCTTCCTACTGGTGCCTGCGGAGTACAAGATCTGTATAAGCCTGTGTACCTCTCACGTGTGTTGTGTGTGCATGCATGCACACGGGCTTCCAGCTCTGGTTTCTGGTGGGGCCCTGAAGACGTGCCCTACTTTGTGTACATCACAGCCCCACTTCATTAGGCTTCTGTAGCCAATGGCTACCACCAAGGGGGTAAGAAACCTCTCTGGTGGGTGACAGAGCCAAGATTCACTCTGCGTTCTCTTGGCCTCAGATGCCACAGGTTTGGGACAGGCAGCGGCTGTTATGGGCTGCCCAGGCTGCCTCACAGGGAGAGCGGGTTATTAATTTTGTGGCATTTTATAGCATGGATAAATATCCCCCAACGGCCAGACTCCAACCACAGTGCTCACATTTGTTTATGATCAAACCGTGAATAAACAGAGCGGTCAGAGGTGAAGAGCTGATACAGGATCTAAACCACGGAACCGCACGAGGGAAATGTATCATCCATCACAGCCCACGTTCGATGCTGCCTTCCTTTCCTGCTACAATAAAACCATGTGAAAGCCAAATGTTGGACATGAGTCTACACTGACATAGTTACTCCATCGCTCAAAGAGGATCACGTGAAAACCTCAAGGTCACCGAGGCAGATGTGTTGCGGCGTCTGGACTGAGTGGGTGAGCTAATGCCAGAGGTTGTTTGTAACAACGGAGCAGAGGAGCGAGGTCCTACCTGCAAAACTTTCTGGCAAACTCCCAAATCGTTAGGGAAGTGCTCAACGCCATTCTACTTTTCATTTAAAAAGTCAAGATGAGCAGAAGTTTTGAATGGCCCATAGGAATCCATCGTTTGGGCTTTTGGGTAGATTTATTAAAATGCATTTCTAAATACATATACATAAATAAAAACAGGTTTGCAGCTTAGGTTTGTTTGTGTAGGTAATTTCCATAAACATTAATATTCCTGACTTTACTGGAACTAAATAATTAAGGAAGAAAGGATATTACAATAATAAAATTATCAACAGAGTTTTGACAAGCAGTCATGTGCTTGTAAATGAAATTTATTTAGGTGCCACTCAAAACATTGTAATTAAGAGGTACAGAATGCATTACCAGATGGTTCCTGTTTAGTATCTATTTCCTTTAGAGAACAAGGGGATTAGAATGAGCACTAACTAGCCCCCGAAACACCCAATCACCCCAAGCCCTGAAACAGCACCCCCATATGACGTTTCCATGCTAACATGTCTGTACTGAGAACACTAGTTGCTAAACATGTGTACAATATACACTTAAACAATCACTAACTAAAGATAAACAAAAGATTGGAGCGATCATGATTGTGAAAATAGCAGGGTTTTAGAACTAGAACTTAAGAAATAAGTTAATAAAGATGAATGCTTCTGTAGTGGTTGCTCAGTCCCTCCACTGTGCCAGGAAGGCACCAAGCACCTCAGTTCAGAGAATCAGTTGGCCTGCGGCTGATCACCAGTCACGCTATGATCCATGCTTCCTTCACTCTAACGGCAATGACCAGCTTATTTTCCTGCGATCACTGTTGTAAGAGGGGGGACCTGCTTCGTGGGGTAGACCCTCAGAGGCATGAGATATAAGAGCCAGAGGAATCTAAACTCCTTGCACACAGAATGTCTCTGTGCCTCAGAGACATTGGGTGAGTCACCCAAGGTGACATAGGAGTTGGGTGGTATAGTGGTTTGCTCTAGCTGCCTTAACAAAGTACCAGAAACTGAGCAGCTTAAATAACAGGAATTTATTTCTCACAGTTCTGGAGGCCAGAAGTCCAAGATCAAGGTTTCTGTGTCTGTCTGTGTCCTAATCTCCTCTTCTTATACAGACCCCAGTGATATTGGACCAGAGCCTACCCTAACAGCCTCATTTTTACCTTAATGACTTCTTTAAAGGCTCCATCTCCAAATACAGTCACATTTGAGGTCCTGGGGGTTAGGGTTTCAACTATGAATTTGGGGAGGACACAATCAATTTAGTCCATAACAGGTGGCAATTCTAGGCTCTCTGGGCCATCCAATCTTCTTCTTTGTCCCTTATGTCCTACTCTTTGAAGGATGCCTAGAAGGCCCCCAACTCAAAAAATCTCTGTCAAAAATCAGCTGTTCCTATTTTGGCAGGCAAATCTTCATAGAAACTTGTCTTGCGGGCAGAACCCTGGTAGTCACTCACCATTCAATTAACTCTTTCCCCGTTGTGGTGGGCTGGGGAGAAGTGAGGCAGGATTTTTGGGCTGTGGTCTGGGCAGGAATTTAGTGCTCCTGGTGGGAGGGCACCAGCCTTGCTGTGCGGACGGCTGGACTACAGATTATCAACTCCCGGAGCAGCAGGTAGGAGGGCTGGGACGCGGGAAGACGGCACCCCAGGTGAGGTGGGAGGGAGGAGGTGGCAAGCAGGGCCGGCTGGAAGCCAATGGAGGAGGGAATTTAAGTGGGGCAGCAGGCTGGCCCGGTGAAGACATTAGCTGCAGTAGAGAGGATGGAGCAAATAAGAAACTATGTTAAGGATAATAGAAGCCAGGTTTGTCTAAAAAGGGAGAAATGATTATAAAAAGGGGTAACATAGAATGAACCCCAAGGCTAGATTGGAATTGGAGGTATTGGTGTACACACATGCTTTTCATAGATCTAAAAATAAATGCAGGTGCCAATATGTGCACCTGCATGTACATACATACACGTCTCCAAGCTCTGTCCACTGAGAGGGTGGAAGCAGCAACGTGCCGGGAACAGCAAGCACGCCTACTACCGGGTCTTGGTTTCTAAATACCATTCTCTGCTAGAAGAAACCTGGGCTTCTTGGAGACATGGCTGGTTCTGGGGCTGGGTTGAGAAAAGAACAAGGTTATCTTGGAACATCTTGTAGTATCAGAAATAAAGAAGAGCTTGTAGAATGAGGAGGGCATGTCTAAAGCAACTTCAAGGGCTCCTAATGGCCAAATGTGGGACATTCTGCAAAATAAATAAATAATAATAGTAATGGATTATAGTCTATGGAATGACATAGGGATCGATAAACCCACATTGACATAAACAAATAAATAGAGAGAAAAGGAAATGGTTCCTTACCTTTGAAAGCTGACTGATATAAGTAGAAGGAACCATAGAGGTAGAAAATCATTATTTGGAAAACATAGCAATAATTCACATAGGCAAGAAACATGATGGATGCTAAGTAGATAAAAATAGAATAAGGAATGGTATTCAACATAGTCTCAAAATAGCTCCTCTCAGAGTGCTCATCCACGAGAAAGGGGGGAAGCAACTTTACAGAGGAGAGACCTAGCAGATGCCACCTCGATCAAGCAACTGAAGTAAACACCACTAGAAATGACACAAATTGACATCTTGCACTGTAGTGGCAAGAACACAGCACTGCTTATGTGATATTCTGGCAAATAGGAAAAGCATGGGTCTAGTCACAAGAAAACATTGAAGAAACACACACAGAAGGATACCTTACAAAATGACTGGCCCATCATCTCCTAAACTGTCAAGGTCATGAAGGTCAAAGATCGAGGCACCGTTCAAGATTGAGGGGGCCTACACAGGCACGACCCCAGGATGCAGTGTGGTCTGGCCCAGACCATTTGGCGCTAAAGGACCCTGTTCGCGGAGAAACGTGAATTGGGGGAGAAGGAGCGGAGGGAGTTCTTTGTGCTGTTCTTGCAAACTTTCTGTGTTGGAAATTGTTTTTAAAATAAAAAGCAAAAAAGAAAAAACACTGCAAAATGAAGTTCTTTGGCATTCACATGATGAAAATAAACCATTAGTGAACCTCTCAGAAAGGTGTGGCGGTGAAAAAGAAACATTCCTAACGAGCAGGACACAGAGGGTCAGGAAAAATAAACATTTCACATACAAAAGGATATTAAGTCATAGTCTTTCTTACAAGGCTGGTGTGTATATACACACCCTTTTTCAAAAGCATTTTGGCAGTATATATCTGTAAACTTAGAATATTTTTTTCCTTTCGCCTTACAATTCCATTTCTGGGAATCTGTCCTATGGAAATAATCTGAAATTCAGAAAAAGGGTTATGTCCAAATTTATTCATTGCTGGGTTATTTATAAAAGCAAAAGTTTGGAATCAGCCTAACTGTTCAACCATAGTGGAATGGATTCATAAATTTGGAATATCTACCCAGTGGAATGATATAAAGCCACTAAAAGCAATGTTTATAAGGAGCTAATGATGTGGGAAAATTCTAATATTTGTTAAAAAGGAGAAGAAACACAACCTTTAGTAGAAAATGATTGAACTCATACTGTATATAAAGCTTTGTATTTTTTTAACTAAAAATATAACTTTTAAAGACTAGAAAAATATAACAAGATGCTCATCTGTGGGTGAGAATATCAGTGATTTTTTTCTTTTCTATTTTCTTTACCTTCCAAAAACCCGATAATGTATATGTTTTAGTTTTATAATAAGAAAACAAGAAGAGTTTTTTTTTTCTGTAAAGTAATTGAGCTATTAAAGTTTTTAAATGCTGGGAAGTACAAAAAGTAAAAAATGAAATTGAGGCAGCTGCAGAGAAGGTGAAAACTGAGTCCATCTTACTGGTCACAAGAGGAGGGTTCTGGTATTTTGGGTTCGAGGTGAGAATATTGTGCAGGAGGCAGAATAAAAGGATGGTGAGTTTTCAAGGCCGGAGGACTGAGTCATCAGAGTGAAGAAGGGAGGATAGACTGAAGAGAGAAGAGAGAAAACTCCTGATGCTGCCATTGAGGTCTCCAACAGTCTGGCCCCTCCAAAAAGTCTTCCCAGAATCCTTCAAAGGCTCCCGATTGCCTGGCAGATAAAGTGGAATTGGAGCGATTATTGGGGTGATTAATATGACAGTCACCTTCAGATGGATCACAGGGAGAGGTGAAACCCTGGAGCTGGTCGGACCCGAATGCAGGGCTGGGGCCACTGATGGAGAAGGCATCTGGTGGTGGCAGAACTAGGAACCCAGAGTGAGCAGGGGAGAGGTGGCCAAGAGGGCCAGGGAGAGAACCTGGGGAACAGGTATACTCGGGGACAAGACGAGCAGACAGGCAAAGCTGAGGAGGAACAGAATTCCAAGCAGTCTGGAACAACATCCAGCCTGAGAGAGGACAAGGGCCTGTGAACTTGGCATTTCCCTAGGGCATGTGGTCTTTAAAGCACTTGTTTCAGAATTCAGATGGCAAGGTTTATTCTAGCACGAAGTTAACGAATTTATGGGACGGCAACCTAAGCTTCAGCTACTTCAATAAGGGCACAGACATCGCTCTTAATGAAATATTTTCCCTTTTTTCTCATTTTTAGGTAGGTTCCCAAATTATGGTCAACTGACTTATCCCAGAGAGCAAAACATGAGCAGTGTCTATGAAATTTCCTAGTAGACACAGATAACTGAAAATAAAGAGCTGGAAACTGCTAATAATTCCAGGCATGGGTATGTGTGACAAAGTGATTTCAGTGTCACATGTCAATATTCAGCAACACTGACAGTGAAAGTGCGTTGCAGATACTCACTGTCCATTTGAATGTGGCAACCGTTATTACACAGGACATAACACCAGCACGAAGCCTGCTGCTTATCCCAGAAGTTACGTTCCTTACCACATCCCCTGTAAACAACAAGTATATCTGCTTGTCAGTTACATCATTTGAACTTAAAGAAACGGCGTGATTTGAGGGCAGGGGTTTGGAGGGTGACAGTGACACTCTGAGGAGGCCACTTTGGGGCAGGTCTATGCTGGTCGGGTTACCTCTCTTTGCAGTAATCCCAGGGGTAGCATGTGGCCAAGCTGCATGTCCAGGCAATTTTTGAAAAGTTTCCAATCTCCTTTAAGGTTAACTTGTTAATAAATTGTCTCTCAACTCACCCAGCTTTAACTGCAAGAAATTTACTTAATGGTTCTTAGCGTTTTCTACTAGCGCATTCCGAAAGTCTGAAATGGCACAGGCGCTTAGGTCAAAATGGCATCTGAGAAGAGAACTCACACGGTAACTTCCCACCCCACTTCCAGACCCTGTGCCCACACGCAGCACAAACCTTGGACGTCCCTTCTGAGTGTGTAGGTACAGTCTTCTTGCGTAGGCCTCTGGTTTTCAAAGAAGCACATTAATCAGCCCAAGGAAGACCTATGTGTGTGCAGTACCTGGGTGGCCCCCGTTGCCGGAGGAGGAGTGTGGCTGCCATCCCGAAGGGCCCCACAGCCAACCCGTGTTTATCCCCCAGCCCACCATCTCTTCTTTGCCAGCCCTTCCACTGCACATGCCTGAAGCTTGGAACATTTTTGGAAACACTTTCATGTCACTATCTAAATCCCAGCAAATTCCAACTTGTTGTCCTCATTCCATCAAATTACATGTAGTACAAGCACGTCAGCTAGATGTCATAACTTTCTTCTCTCTACATTCAACGTAATTTACTCACAGCTTCATTGGAGACCAATTAGTCACATATTAAATTTTCTTCACTAAGAATGCCACAATCTGAGTCGCCCAGGGACCACCATGGCACGTCTTTACAAACGGTGTCCAGGAGCGCACGTCCAGCGTGACCACAGGCTGGTGCGTGCATCTTCAGACTGTCTGGTTCACCCTCGCTAAATTTTGTGATTGATGGGAGCATTCCGAGGGGTATGTGTGTGAAGCTGTAGCAACCAGAGAAGTGGAAGTTTCGGGGAGGAACAAGGTACCTTGAGTGACTGGACTGGGGGGCCTTTCCCTAAAATCGGCCGAGTCTAAGACATCACCAAGGGCCCCTCCGTATTCCAAGCAACTCCCTGCAAAAATTCTGTAAACTGTCAATCCTCAGGCATGTCAGTCCACCTCTGCGCCCCCATCGGCACCTCCAGCTTGTATTAATGAAACAGCCCGGCCAATGCCGCAGCATCTTGGTAAACAAGTGAAGCAGGATTTCTCCAGAAGCCACTGAGCGAACTCCTTTCTGGAAATCGGTTATTAGCTGCGGGCTTATTTCCTGTGCTCGCCTTTCACTTTAAAGCCAGCCGCCGCCACCACCGCCGCCAACACAATGACGAGAGAGGTCAGAGAGCACCAGTTGTGCATGAAAGATGTGAAAATTTACTGCAAATGAGACAAGAGCAGTAAATTCATTTTTATTCAAATTACTGTCATCATACATTACCACGTCCCCTGTAAACATTGTGCTTCAGACAGGGTGACAGCATATTATTATTTGTGAGATTATACTATTATTAAGCTATTACCATGTCACCCCCTGCTTGAAACAATGACTCAGCTCAGTTCTGCATAATAGGACAAGTGAGGGAGACAAGCGGAGGTGACAGAAAGGTTAGTTTTAAGAAGGCAGGCCCGGTGGAGAGTGACAGCTGGCACTTACGGGCCCACGTAATGAGGGGCCTGTGCATTTTTATTTGGGGATCTTTGTAATCATATCATTATACCAAAGACTTTATTTTGTTTCCTTCCAAACACACTTTGCCCAAACATCATTAATTAGTCCAATTGCTGACTTCAAAACCAAAAGGAAAGGGAGCTGGGCTGAAGGAGCGCCATCCCAGGGTAAGTCACCCCTGCTGGACGCGCCTTGTGGCTTCCTTCTCCTGAGATGTTTGTCTCCTTGAGGGCATGCACGCCTGCTGGTGGAGCAAGGGGCCGTGCCAGGCTCTGCTCTGACCATCCAGTTGCACAACACGTAAGACAGGAGCCTCCCTCCACGCCACAGTAGGCTCTCCAATTCCTGCAGGAGAGCGGTCTTATAGCTGCTGGCCCGCATGCTCAAGGGCTTGCGAACGATTGAAATGTTACAGTCTACGGGCTTCGAAGGCCGTGGGTGGAATGTCACCGCCCAAAGTTACAGGGACGTACAGATCACCTCCCCTCTTACCTTCAAGAAGTGCTTGTGACAATCCCTCCGCAGAACCAATTAATTAGCATCCTTAAACCTGCTTGTGTGATGTGTGAGACTTCCCGTCTCCACTGCAGGTATCCATGTCAGTGGGGACAAAACAGTCCAACGCCATCACCCACAGCGGCTTTTGCTAGATGCCTTTCCCTGAGGTTCCCAGATGTCTCTGCTGTCTCCTCCAGCTGAGGGTCCATGCTTAGGACCTGGGAAAGGACAAGGCCCCTGGCAACCCTGCAGGGTGTCAGAGTCACTCTCTCTGGCTTCAGACAGGGCCATTCCTGCAGCTTTGTTGGCTGTCCATGGGTCCTGGTCTCAACTCTCCGTCAGCCCCGCTCTGTGAGGTGGTTCTTGATTAAGTAGAAAGACATTTATGTAAATTGGGTTTGCTTCCCTCTCTCTTTTCAGTGCTTTGCAGGCTCCCGTGGACAAAAATGACATTTTGTGAAATCATGTAAAGAGCAAATGTTGGACAAGTTTTGTTTTAAATTCGTTGGGAAGGAATCTTGTGAAGTAGAACAAATTTAGGGACATATCAGTGTGTTACTAATGATCACATTTTAGGCTTGATGAAAAATAAAATAAAATAAAGGAGCAGCTCAGAAGGTTTTCAGCCTCAAAGGCTGTCTTTGTGTGGAATGTGCGTACGCTCCCGTGCTGGCCCGCACTTCTTAGGCTCCGCTGTTAGAAGTGTCTTTTTAAAGACAGTATCCTACGCTTTAAGAACAAGACTTTGATATCTTGAAAGCTCTGAGTCGCATGCACTACTTTGTTAAATTGTCCTTAAACAATTAAGAAGCTGAGAAATTGGCAAACTTGAACCATCAACAGGTTCTGAGCTAGATCTTTTCCCACTTGTAAAACTGTACCAAAACAGTTCTCAGTCTGTTCTCCCAAAACTTCTTAGGTCCCTAAACAGCAAACGCATTCCTCCCCACTCCTACTGTGATCGGTGTCTCTTCCCTTGACTCCATCATCATCCCACTTGTCTTTCTTTCTTCAAGGAACGGTTTCTCATCTCCTATGGCCAAGGCTCGCCTCAGCTTCAGGGACCCACTGTCCCTCATGGTCTCCTCTCAGTCGTTGATGCAATAGTTCAAAATAAACCTTTTGGTCAGTCAGTAAGTCCAGGGCCTCTCTCTAGCAATGGTGTGGGCAGACACACCAGCTCCCAGCTCCACTGGCCACGATTACAATGGCTTCCCTCTTTTGTCAAAACGGGCAGTTTAACTCTTGGTCATTAATCTCTCCCCATCTCTCTGGGGCACAAATCCTCAACAGACCAAATTCTCTTCTTCAAGATTTGCTCTCAACTTTCTCTGGCATCAATGGAGTTCTGTACAAGGGACTGAATATGTCATTTTTCTTCCGTGTCTGTTTTGTGTCAGAATAATAACCATAGTTTTGAAAGGAGAAAGTTGAAAGAGTTCCCTAGATTTAATTAAGGGAAGGGCTGCTGAGATATTGTACATGCATCTTTTCATAGAATCAGATGCTAGAAAAAACGTCTAACGATCTTCTGATCCTATCTCCTATCCTCACACAGGTAGAATTTTCTGTCTTTCAGGAGATATGACTGAACCCCAGAGAGAAGAAATGTGATCAGTAAATTTGCTCAGTGACATGCCCAAGTTGGCTTGACTGGTGATGGCGGAGCATGGATGGAAACCAGGTCTGATCACAGGCTCTCTGCACCTTCCCCTCTGCCGCCTTGAAAAGAAAGTTCTGAGCCCACAAAGCTCAGGTTCCAAGCACGGCCAGGGTCAGTGCTTTTTTGTGGGGGGAGGAGATAAACCAATTTTATTGTCCATCATTACACCACACAAAAAAATCTAGTAATGATAGCTTTATAGAGAAGGAACAAATGAATAGTAAACAGGAGAGTAACAGAGATTGCTTAAACTTGTGTTTTGTCCATGATATTAGGATGATAACTATTTCAAAGCACATGCATTTGGCCCTCAGAGTAGGTTTTGTTCACCGGCCAAAGCTGTCCTACTTGCTCTTGATAAAATGGCGAGATCTTCAAGAAAAAGTATGACTCCTGGTAGTGCTGGCTTCAGCAATGCATGCACAGAATTTCTGTCCACCCATCTTCCACAAGGAAATCCCTTGGGTGGTTATTCAAGGTGGTCGTACACTGAAGAAGAGGAACGGGGATACAATGATGCCAGGCTCCGGCTTTCTCTGGCAGCATCCCCTGAATCTTTACCAGCTATCATGCCGTCATTGCCTGCACAACTATGGCCAGTTCTGAATCCACCCATTCTGCACCATTCCTGGCCTGGACTGACAGTCCAAGAGGTGGGTAGCTCCCCAGGCCTGGCCCACATGCCCCTGAGTGAGGATGTTTAGCTGCAGCTCCGGGCAACACCACACCCAGCCTGTGAGAAGGAGACTCTCAAGAGAAGTTAGGTCTTCCCATAAGCTGGGGTGGTACTGTGAGCAAAATCAGAAATGTTCCCTTGGATTCAGACAATGTATTCAGCATGGTACTTACGGGAGTGAGCCTGAAGTCAGGATGCTGGGTTTGAACCTGAGGTCTACCACAAGTCCCCAGGGTGGGGTACTTAATCATCCTCTGCCCCAGTTCCCACATCTGGAAATGGGGGAATAACACGAGCCCTGCTGTGTGGCATCAGGCCTGGATTGAGGGTTGGATGGCCACACACGTGGTCACCTGTATCCAAAACCCGTCAGTAACAAGGCAATCCAGCCATGCAGGTTTCTTGTGTGATGGCTTCCTAGGGGTGGGCACCTGTCTGTTGGGTCCCCCACTGCACGCCTATTGCCTGGTGCAGTGGATGCTCAATGCTGTTGAAGAAAAATGTGCAGCACATGTCACCTGCACTCCAGGCACTCTGCCAGGCACAGCAGGCCCAAAGATGTAGCTAAGCTTGTCCTCGAGGCTCTCACAGTCCAGCACAGGGATGGCAATCCCACAGCACGTGGGCTCCCACAAGGATGTCCTCAGCCCCATGGCCCTTGGATGAATCAATACTCTTGCCAGCAAAATCGAAGGCAGCTGCCCATTCTTCCCATCACCGGACACCCTGATCTAGTCAGTACAGGCAGGCAAACGACTTTCCATCTTTGTCAAGCAGCATATCATCCCCTTCTCTGCAGGAAGAAGAGAAGGACTGGGTGCTGCCTGGAGCACAGCAAACGTGCAGTGCTAACTTGCTGAATGAATGTTGTTTAAAGATGCAACGTCCTGGCCGAGGAGGAGGAGAAGGCTGACCAGAATCGAGGGCCTCAGTGCCCTTAGTTTGAGGTAAACATTCTGACTGTGGCTCATTTACTAAGGGAACTGGGAGAAACCAAGCTAATAGCACCAGAGTTCCACCAGGGCCTTGTGGTGACTGCCTGTGTGGAGGCATGTCTGGGAATTGACCAGAAAGAAGTGGCTGATGGATGTGTAGGATGGTGAACCTGCACTGTGTTTTCTGGGAACCCTTCCACCACCACCAAGCCTTCAGCAGAGGCTCACACATGCCAGCCTCCTGTGAGGGGTACTTTGGGAAAGTGAAGGACTCTCCAGGGTCCTGGAGCATCAGACAGCAAGCATGGTCATCAGGTGTGGTCATTAAGCATGGGCAACATCCCCAGGAACCCCTGGAGCCCAGTGTGACAGGCAGAAGCAGCAGCAGCACAATCCATCAAAACCGCAGTGTCACGAACCCAGCCGCCCTCACAGTGGGTGGGGCCTCCCAGCTGCACGGGGGATGGAGGCTTGTGCCATCTTTAATTAAAGAATGGGGCCCAAAGGCTGCAGGCGTCAAAGAGAACTGTGAACCAGCACTGTTTAAGATCGGCCCCTCCACCAGGCGATAAACGCGATGAGAGCAGGTGTCACACTTGTGCTTTTATGGCTGCATTTCTAGGACCTACCAAGCACCTGGCACATAGTAGGTGCTCAACAAAAACTTGTTGACTCAATAAATCACTGTGCATCTTCCTTTCTCAATAAGCATGAACTTCTTGAGTTCAGGACCATGTTCCAATGCTGTATCTTCAAGGACTAATAGCTCATAATAATTAAATATAAATGATGGTTGAATGAATGAATGAAGGCAGTCCTTAGAGATTAGAAAGAAATGTACAGGTGTTGGGCTCCATCACGAGGGCACATTGGGTTCCTGGGCAGCCCTCTTGAATCTGCCCATGTGGTTCCCTCCATCCCCGGGGCCCCAGGCTGGAGGATATACTGGGCACTGTGGAAGCAAGATGGGGTAGCCTTAGTGTTCCCCCCAATCTCCATCAGCCCCTCCCTCACCAGGGCCAATCCAAAGAACAAACAGCCTCCTTGAAAGCCATGTGCTTGCCTTGTAAATGCATCTGCAATCAAGGGAGTCCCCTCACTCCTCTTCAAATCAGAGTGCTACCTCTGAGGTCCCTTTCTGGGACCCTGGAGCTGCCCCCTGTCCCGGCCCCGTCTTACTGAACAGCTTTATGCAATGGTCCTTCCCTAGAGGACATGATCCTGTGTCTGTCATCTTTTACACTCAGTGGAGAGCAGAGAGGCAGCATTAATAACTACTATTGACCTGAACATGGACCCTCTCAAGTGCATTCAACATCCAGCATTGGGGTTGGATATGTTGTTGTGTCTGCCTCAGAATAAAATGATCACAAATTCGTTTATTGGAAAACTCTGTGGAAAATACCAATACAACACCACTTTGATTCAGGTGAAGAATCCACATTCACTTAGAGCCTACCAATTCAATTTGTGAAGGCACACAGATTATTAAGTATTTTAAACAAATTGTGTGATAACTCTTTGGGGCATATTATATTCCTTGAATGCCCTGAAAATTATGAAGTATATCAATGCTTCCTCCAAACTTGAAACATGCCTTTTCCTTCACATGTGTGTGACAGCCAGGGTTCAAGATGGACTTAAATGAGATCTTGCAGGCAAAGAGCTTGCCCTTAAATGGTAGCGACATTATTGCATCACTAGAAATATCTTTTATAGTAACAACACTCTTTCCTTTCACAATGGTGCTTGTAAAACTGAATTGAGCAAAGTACCAAATGAAAGTGGTTTAAGATCAATCGGACACAAATCTCTGGGGACAATGAAAATCCCCCTGGCAGCAGGATTTATGCTGACCAAGACCAGCCCAGGACCACTGGTAAAACAGTGTACAAATCTCTATCCAGAGGGTGGTGGTGGAGGTAGAAATAATAAGATGCTAAATCAGGAGTCAGTGAACTACAGCCTGCAGGCCAAAGGCGGCCCTCTCTTTGTTTTTGTAAATAAAGTTTTATTGAAGCACAGTCACACTCATTCATTTACCTATTGTCCAGGGCTGCTCTCACAAGACAATGGGAGAGTTGAATAACCATAACAGAGACCATAGGACCTGCAAAGCTGAAAACATTTACTATCTGGCTCTTTACAGAAAAAGAATTTGTGGATGCTGGTGTAAAATGAATAAGCTAAGAAGTAGCATGTAGAGAGGGCTTCCTAAGTCCCAGAATTGTACTGAGTCCTCTGCATGCGGTAGCGCAGCTATTCTTCTAACAACCCTAATGTAGGCGTTACTACCGTCCGCACCTTCCACTTAAGGAAACCGAGGTTTTGAGGAAAGACTTGACCTGCGCAGCTTCCAGCAGTGAGCTAGCAGCAGAACCAGCACTAGAGCCAGGCCAGGTGCATCTAAAGCCCGGCGTGCACCCTTGGTCCAGTTCAGTTGTGAACACCTGAAACAAACACTGCTCCCTCTTGGAGCACCCTCCCTCATCTCAGCAGTCTCTGCAGGGTGGAAACCTCTCCTGCGATTTCCAGTTCACCTCCACCAACCCGCCCTTCAGAATGAAATTCGATTCCCAAGCGTTGCCGTCAAATAATTTCACCGAGGAAATAAACTCTCAGAGTTTCCACGAGACAAGAGCAAAGCCGCAAGTGTCACTCCGGGTGCCCTGGAAATCCAAGCCTGTGTGTAAGAATCGTAGGCTGAGCCCCCACTGATTTACATGATGGGAGGTCTGAAAGGGCTTCACCACACGGTAAAGAGGGTGGATCATGAGTTGGACTGAAGCTAGACCTTTCTCTTTGAAGGATGGGGGTGTTTCTAGAAGTTGAGTCTTCATGCCCTTGCAGATGCTCCCAGCAGCTCAGTGGGGATAGGTAATCTTCCAGTTCCAGCCCTTTCTGGTCCCTCAGCTCTACGTGCAGCTCAAATGGTGTGTCTGCCTAAAGAAATATGTTGAGTTAAAATAAAGCATCTCCTACCTTTGCTTACTAAAGAAAAGGTGGACATTTTTAATTTTAATTAAACACTAGATTTCTATTCTGTACTGCAAACTCCTATTGTTAAAAAAAAAAAAGTCTGGGACAGAGCTGTTGCTTCAGAACAAACAGAAATCATTTCAAACTACTTGAAAAATAAAACACTGGTAAGGAGTCATGTTGCTAACACCCGATGTAATTGAGTTTGCATACTCTTCCTTCCCTTCCTCCTTCCTTCCCTCCTTCCTTTCTCCCTTCCTTCCTTCTGCCTGTCCAGTGCCTTCCTTCTTCCATACTATGAAGAAGTTAGGAGTAATAAAGTGTGTGTGACATGCGTAAAGAACAGAGGCAGTCTCTTTGCACGAGAGGAACATTGGCCCCCGGGTAATCCAGGAAGAATGGATAATGAAATGGCATGTATGATAGACTTGGACCCTGAGCCCGTGACTTTTTTGTCAACATCTCCACCTTCCTAATTATGCCAGGCTCAAACGGCCTCTCAGATGAGCTATCTTTCCCTTAATACAGAGGCTGGGCTAGCTAACCGAGGGCTAAATATTAGGGGGGGAACCAGATAGGGAATGAATAGTGTTTCACTGATAATCCACCACGTGTCTCATCTCTGTGGGGATCATCCTCCTGTTGACCGTGGGAAGATGCCCAATAAGCTGACAAATAGGCCCCCGAAGAGATGCCCATTCTCAAAAATGAAGGCAGAAACCCTGGGCTGCCACCTTGCCAGCAAGGATTGGGAGGCTGGCAAACAAGCAGAGCTCCAACCTCTGCACCGAGGGGCAGCTGGGCACCTCACCTGCTCTACATTGACCTGCCTGCCGGGCCCAGGGCCAGGGAGGGGAGGGACCCTCCCTCTGAGAGCTTTGCCCAGCTCCTGAGCTAACTGTCCTGGTGTCTATGGTTAGACCTGGATGGGTGCTGGGAGAGGCCTCCTTTGAGCACAGGCTGCTGGGGGGGGGGGGGAGCCTTGCTTGTCCAACTCTGGAAAAGTCTGTCCATCCTAAAGCCTGCTCCTCTGAGGCCTAGCCTGGTGAAGCCTGTGATTTTTTTTATTTTTTGTACTTCACTGAAAAAAAAGTCTCCCCATTGCACTCATTGCCCTCTTTGAGCTGAGGGTAGCTCTTGAAACCCAAGTGCATGGGCACAGGCCCCCGGGATAAAACACAGGTGTACAGGGCGAGCGTAGTCACGTACATACATGTGTGTGCCAGGTGATGGCAGCAGTTGAAGGAGAGAGGCTGGGAATGCTGGGATGGAAACCCACTTCTCCTTGAGTGGGTGTACCTCAAAGACGGGACCCCTCGGCTTCTACCCTGGGGGGCCTGTGCTTAGGGTTCGGACCCTTGTGTGGGTGATGGGGGAGGAGGACGGTAAAGGTAGACTCATTATTCCCCCGGGACAGGCACTGAGCCAGGAGGCAGAAGGCAGCATGAACCAAGGCTGGGGCCCTTGAACTGCAGAGAGAACAAGTGATGCCCAGCACCTACTCGTCTGAGTGCCGTCAAGTTCCTCCCCTATCTCGGGCAGTACCAGGCAGCCCGACTGCACCAGGGCAGAATTCCAACTCCAGGAGGCACTAACCCCACGACACAAATCCATTCCTGCCTCTGCCTCATGAGCCTGCCAGCCAAGGCAACGCTCTCCACTCAGACATGTAGAAACAATTGCAGGAAACCTAACTTCCCGCAAACTTGGAAGAATGAAGAAGCAACCCTCCCAGATTGCCCGAGAGGGTTCCAGGGTGAACTGGGCCCATCCAGGCCCCACGGCAGGGGCTTCGAGTCCTCAGCTTTCGCCTCCTGCCACCATCGTGCCCGGCGGGTTCCTGGGGCCCCTGGAACTTGTGGAAGCTGCGGAAGGCAAATTCACCGACTTCACTGCAGCCCGTTATGATCTCAAGTGTTCGCCACTGATGAGGCCACATTATTTCTATTATCCTACTGGGCTTCACACTAGGAGTGGAGGCACTTGCCTTGATTTGAAACTCGCAGACACAAGGAGAATTTGCTGATTGCTAATGAGAAAGCGAAGGTTTTGTTGATGCCATCTGGGACCCTCTTGCTGTGGGCTGAGATTAGGATGAGGAGCTCCGTGTAACACACCATATTAAGCAGGCAGTGACTTTGTTATGGGCTCAGTATAACTTTTCATGTCTGCTGTACGCCAAGAGCTTAGCCCGAAACACCTTTTTCCAGAATATGAAACATAATATCTCCGTGCTCATTGCATTATTTAAAAAGGGGCAATGTGGTTCATAACTTTACATTTATTGCATACTTTTAAGCCACTTGACCCATATAAATATTGCTATAGAGTTGCCCTCAGTTATTAAATTCTTATTGCTTATAAAAGGGGCAACAGGAAGTATATAACCTGCAGTGGAAGGTGTGGGGAGGGCCGGGGAGCCCAGGCAGGGGTGTGTCGGGGGTGTGCGGGGAGCAAATTGGTTTCAATTCTGCTCTCTGCTTTCAAGCCTGGGACTTGATTTGATTTTTTTCCTTCCTAGTTGTGGGCAGCAGCCTGTTTTACTTTAGCTCAAAGAATTATGTATTGACATGGCAAGCGACATTTTGCCTTTCTACTAATTAAAATGGAACCCCACTCTTAAAAGAAATTGGTTGAAAGAATTTTTTATTTCAGCAGCACAGCTGAGACCAGATAAAAACAGGGCATCAACATTTATCAGGGTTCAAAGTCGAGTCTCCTCGCTGTGAAAGGGAACACACTGTGTCTTCATTGTCAGTCTTGTATTCTTATTAAGGCTGTCTCCCTTGTTCTCCGCGTGCTCCTAGGTGGCTCGCTGGCTCCTGCCAACATGCACACCTGCCCCCATCCAGAGGCAGGCACCACTCACACGTGCCGACAGAGGCTCTCTCCTGGTGTGCACCTTTTGGAAATGACAGAATGACCATAAGCACTTTAAGACACCTCAAAGCAGTTTGACAGAGACGGTTTCCAAAAAGCCAGTTCCCGTGAACGACAGTGTGAGGCCCGTTCCGGCTAGCCCCCCGTCTGGAGGACACAGTGCAGAGAAAGCTCATTTGATCATCTCTAGCAGAGAGTGGAGGTGGAGATACATGGGGTCCAGGGCTGTTATGGAAACATGATTATTTTGCACATAATAAGAATTTCTCCTGCCAGGGTCCACAGTAGTGGCTGGGTTGGGATCCCTAGCATATTTGGGACAGCAAGGGTAACATATTAACGTGGGCTATGTTACTTCCCGTTGCTTAGGGCAGAGCCTCTAAACCCAGAGGTCACCGCTGTCAGCGTAGGACCTTTTTCCTCCTGTCACTTCTTTCAGAGATGAAGGGAAGATCTCCCTTAGCCTACAGCATTTAGCGCGCCATCCCTCCACCATCACATTGTGAAGCCACAGAAATCACGAAGCCAGCCTGCGACCTTCCAGTTCAGTGACAGGACAGCAATCCCTTGAGCAGGGGACGCCTCCTCTGATATTTGGAAAAGTGTCATGTTTTCTTTACAGAGAAAACTGTCAGGTTGTTGTTGGCATAAAATACAACACTTCCTGGATTGTGATTTGCTTGTTCGTTACAAAATGTCACCTGGGCACATGACATGTTTTTGTTTGGCTCACAGCAACTCTGTACTTGCGATATTCAAATGGAGGAGGGAGAAAGGCCGGCTCTGGGCTCTGGTCAGTCCTCATCGCAATTACAGACCCTCCACTTCCTGTGGGAGGAGGGAGCCTTGTGGACCGAGACGCTCGCTCGTCCACTGGCCTGCTCCTTGTTTAGGCTGGATGGAAAACACTCTGCAAACACACATTTACCCTATTGATGCGCTCTTCAGAAAACCTCTAGAACAAAGACATGCAATTACTGACCACAGCTGGTCGTGCTGTTTTAAAAGAAATAGAGGATACAATGTGGATAACTTAAAAAGGCCACCACCAGCTGCCATAGGGTTGGCTGAGCCAGGCTGTGGTTCCTGAAAGGGGACAGATTGCTCAGGTTAGCTGGTTACCTGTGCAGGTCACCCACAACATGTCACTCTAATCCGGCCATCGTACTGCGGTCAACCTTAATCTCCCATCCTGGATAACACTTATTTGTAAATTCCTTTTTTTCCCCCCATTCCTGGATACTACTCTTAGAAGCACACAGCAGGATTTATACTTAATAAATAGTGAGTGATTTAGGTGACATGAGACAAAAGCTTGAGGAAATATAGAATCCATGTTATTTTTTTTCATTTTGCTCCTTTGAAGACCTAAAACAGGAAAAATCTGTCCCTCTTTAAGTCTTATGTCTTGACAGACAGAAGTGCAGACATTTAAATAATGCCTTTTTTTTTTCTGTTGTGAATTTAGCATGTAAAAGAAAAGCCATCGAAGGAAGGGATCCTGCAAAATTCAATTGAATATCTGGAAGTGGTGTTGTCGATAAATAGAATCCCCTTTGAGGAGTTTCTCTCCAGCCCTACACGGCATTCAACTGTTTGGTTAAAGGGGTGAGTGGAATCCTATCCTTAAGATGACAAATGCAAGAAAAATCAAGGCCGGGTGACTCTGGTTTCCCGGTACTTTTGCACTTGGGGTTGGAGTCAAGTGAAAAACAGAAATAAAACAATAGCACAACCACAAGGAGGATTTATCCCCCAACGACATCATCTGGGAGCGTCTCAGGCCACAGTGAAAAACACAATCCCATCTGAGCTGACAGCACCAGTCATTTCGCTCTTCCAATGCAGATTTAACGACGGAGGCGAAAGCAGAAACAACAGATGACGCTGACGGCAAAGGTGTGCCGTTTATTTTTTAACAGTTTGTATGTTTTGAAAAATAGTTGTGCAAACCAAGAAGATTCCTTAATTGCCACCAAGCACACCCCTGCCTGCTGGGAATGCAGCTGGAAAGCTCTGTGGCTCTGTGGTTAGGCCAGAATTCGAGACATTCTCTCCTTTTCTTCAACTCTTTGTGCCAAATGCACTCCGAGAGCGAAAAACACAGAACCTGTTATCATGCCTTTCCCAGAAATAGAAAATTAATTTCTTGCATTTATATACATACAAATTGCAGCTCTGGACACCTGCCCTACAAGATCTTGCCTCTGGATTTTGATAACTAGCCACTTCTGCCAGATTTCCATTGAATATAAATTAGGAAGCACAGGGAAATAGGGCCTTAGTTTATGAGGACTTGCATTAAGTTTTTTGGCTTTTTTAGTTTTGTGTTTTTCTCCATTGTTGCCCAAATAAAATGCTTTACCCTGCAACCACAGAGCCAGCTGGGCCAGATGCTGGCTGCGTCCTTGGAAAGCAAAACTCCTGAAATGGTACAGAGAACAGAACATAGGACCTACAGAGGGGCTGCAGCCACACTGCACATTTCATGGTCATTACGACAGTGCCGTTTGCAACTTCTTCCTTCCACTCAGAAGAGGGCGTCAGGGGTAATTCCTTCTGGGTCTTTGCTGATGGTCTTTGTGGTACTTTAAGGGGTGTTCTTTGTTGTGATTACCTGGAAGGACGGAGGGTTACCAACCCGCTGAAGACACCTGACAGAGAGTAAGGTATTTGCCACTGGACACAGCTACTGTTTCAAGAATGGATTCCATATTTAATCTATTTTCTAAAGTCAGAGATGATTTTTATAGGAAAAGAAAGAACTGTATGAACGGACTCCTCTTAAAACGGAGGGGATTTTCCTGGGAAAAAACCTTCCCGTCGTATTTTGCTTGGAATTGACCTGTGGACAGCCAGTGGCAGCTTTGTATAAAAAGACTCATGTTTTGTCCTGGTGGACGGTATCGTTGGTCAATGGCGGGCACAGGGCAAAGACACCTGGCTAAGACTCCTGCCCTAGAGATGCTCTTCATAAAGATAAAAATACACATTCACCAAATTAGGTGTTTTCACATAAAATAGGACCAATTCTTCCCTATTGCATTCTACCAATCTCAACCTTTCTAATGTGGAGCAGGGGCAGTGTTTCGTAGCTAGGATTATATTATGCTTAGCTGGCTGTTCAGCTCACGTAACTCACTTCATACTTAAAAAAAGAATTGCAGGAAAAAATTAACATCTTTTTTTCTTGAGCATTTTAAGGCAAGCACCTACCTTCTAATGGTAGAACTTTATTTTCTTCCTCATAGTAATATATAGTACTGAAATTCCAAAGGTTTCTGGTGCATTTCAGCTGTCACCTCAAGTCAAAACCATAGAGTTCAGCTATAAAAGAATATAATAAATTTAACCTGACCTAACTGGGGATTTTTAAGCAGCCAATTTTTTTTTTTTTTTAATTGTGTATCTGTGAGCTCCCTATGCCCACATATAAATGTTTTTTCTTGCCTGGTTCTTTCTTGAGTTCAAGCTTATGTACATATGTGACATGATTTCTGCTTAAAGGAAAGGGCTTTCAAAGATTTTAACGGGGAGATGCCACTGGAAGAAAAGGCAATTCTAAGCGAAACTTTAAATGGAGTATTTTAGCCTAGCCTCCTATCACCTGAATTTTCGCTGGCGTCCTGTCCTGGACAAGGATTGTAGGAGCCCGCCAGGGGAATCTCCCTCCCCAAGAAACGTCTATGGAACGCGCCCAGGCACACGAACACCCTGGCCCCCAGCCCAGCCTGCTCGCTATTGAGCGCTCACGAGGCTGGTATTTTACACACCGAAGTAAACTTCCGCACTCCAGTTCAAATGTAATCAATGTTTTTGTTTTGCAGCCTTTGTAGATTGAGTCTTTGTTAGGCAAGCACGTCTTGTTTCCCCAACACCGGAGGAAATCCCCGGCATCAGAGTGCCCCCAAAAGGCAGCCCGGGAAATGAGCAGGGGCGCGCTGACCTTTAGCGAGACAGCGAAGGTTATGCACATAACATTTGCTTGTTTACTTTGCAAAATAAGCAAGGAGTTGGAAACTCTGAGCTTCGCAGGCGCCTCCACGCGCACTTAGAAACCACCACTAACCCGCGGCAGCCCGGCTGCCCAGCTCCCGCGCGCGGAGCCCGTTATCTGCTTTGCTCTGTATCTATCGTGATGCAACTTTAATAACGTTAGCCAAGACTACTCAGAAAATCACAGCTGTAGCTGGAGGCAAAAAAAAAAAAAAAAAAAAAGAGGAAAAAAATCCGTTAAAACGAGGTGCTTCTCCCCAGCCTCACCTAGGAGCCGGGTGGCGCCGGCCTGCACGGGGGGCAGAGGCCACCGGATCGATGGCCGCAGCGGGCTGATGGCCACTGGTCGTTTTGATGGATATGACTGTAAAAAAAAGTCCAGATTGGTTCACAGTGGACCTCAAACCATGTCAGCTAAAACCAAAGAGACAAAAAAGTGACAGCTGTGGAGAGTGCACTGCAGGCAGTCAACGGCGCCTGTGATTTATTGTTCCATCTGCCTCGCCGCTGTGAGGACAAGTTCCTCCTGATTTGGTTAAAATGAAAAGGACCTCAGAGAGCGCAACGTGGGTTTTGAAATTGTGCAGAAACTTTTTTTTTTATTTCCTGATTTATGTCCCTTTCCCCCTCCAGAAAGTCTGCCCCGCTCGGGGAGCTCGGCAGGAGGGAGGGTTCGCGCGCCCCCGCCCCTGAGCCCCCTGATTTCGGGGTCTCTCGTGGTCCAGCGCCCCCATCCCGGCCAGGCGCGCTGCGCGAGGCCGCGCCGGACCGGGGGTGCCGCCGCCTTTTCGGGGCGCTGGGACGCGGGCCCCCCGCGGGCTCGGAGGGCCAGGGGCGTAGGCAGCCGAACCCCAAAGATGCGGCACGGGCCGCGGAGCAGCCGGTCCTGGCTGCGCCCTCCCCAAACCGTCATTCCCTGGAAGTTCACCCTCCTGTCCTCGGATTCTAATAAAAGTTTTATGCTGGTCAGCACATTTTCAGCCAATTTCCCATGAAGAGGCCTGTTGGTTTCGGTGGTGTATGGAAAGTTCTTCTCTCTCCTGCCTTAGCGCGGGGCCTCTGGAGCCCTGACCCGGTGGCCAGCACTTCCTGGCTGGAGGTTTTAGGCCTCACAGGTCCAACCTGGTGTCAAAAGCTGGCCTGTCTTCTGTCTCAGGATGTTGGTTTTACCTCTCAAGTGTTTCCTGAATTTGTGAAAATTCTTTTTCTAGCCGCTTGTCCATAGTGGCTTAATGCTCAAAAAAATATTTACTTTTTTTTTTTTTTGAGAGAGAGAAAAGGAAAAGAGGGGAGGTTGGAGATGGGGGAGGGGACTGAGAACGTGGCAGAAAGAGGGAGAGAGAGGAGGCTTGGCAGCTACCGTGGAGCGGGGGCTGCCCCCAGGGGACCAGTTCTACTTTTGGAGCATGTTCCTGTCAGGCAGGGGTCAACATCTTTTACCTCTTTTTTCCATTATTCAAAATAAGTATTGATGTTATGTTTTAGCTATTTAAAAGCCAGCTGCCTTGCTCATTTCAGATACTTTTCCTGGTATGATTGTATGTGGTAATAGCTGGTCTGTGTATCGTCTTTCACAAAATCTAGCCTTTCAGAGCCTCAGTCTTCAAATGATATCAATCAAAATTTATGCAATTCAAAATCCATATGTATAGAGTCCCAGTTCACCTCATTTCATGATAATAGTAAACCACATGTTGTGTACATGTCTAAAACACTTTTCTCGTTCTTGACTGTGTTAACCCTAGGGGCACCCTGCTCTGTACAGCTTGCCCAACTGCGCAGCATAATACATTGATTAATACTTGGCAGCCACGGAAATCTTGAATAATAAAATGGTGAAGGAGGTAAATGCAAACTAATAAAACAAGGACAGTGTCAATAATATTTGAAGAGGTGTGTTAACATAAACAACCCAGGAGGACCTTAAAAAGTGGTGGAAGCCAGTTCATCCGGATGTATGGAATTGTCTCTTATTAACCATCTTACAGTTGATCTTCGCTCACAACAGATGTAGTGACGAGTGAAAAATAAGCCATTTGGTCTGGCTGGGTCCTTCCTTGCATCAGAAGGAGGAGACCTCTGCCCCTCACCCCAGCCGGACCAGCTCCAGACTTCGGCCTGTTGCTTCTGCACGTGTGCGTGGAGCAGAGGGCGAAGGAAGAAAAGGAAAGATCATCATGAAATTCGTCCCTCGTTATCTTACTCCTAGGTGGGAAGAATTCAAGCGGGGTTTTCGAGAGTTCATTTGCATTCGCTTTGAGACCTGGTCAACATAATGCTTGAGGTTTTTTTCAAGAAACAGCTGATAAGGAGGTGGTTCAAAAGGAGATGAATTCACTGTACTTGGGTGTTACATTCTGGTGTGTTCAATTCGTGCACAGATTGTTTATAACTACGCAGATGTATGTGCTCTTTCAATGACACAATCCTTCATATGATCTATTTTCATCAAAGGCAAAATCGGTAACTGTTCGTAGTTGCACGGTAGCACTTGCCTCTGACAGGATGCATTATTTACTTTAGGGTTAATACACATTACAAATAAGATTCGCTTTCATGGAAAAGCATTAAAACATTTGGCAAGGGGAGAGCTGAACATTTTCCTTAATTTGTTTTGGCAACTCTGAAAAACAGAGGTCATTACACATACTTCTCCATTCCAGAAACATACCAAGGAACAAATATTTTAAGAAAATAGAGATATAATTAAAAATACCACAGTGTCTTCGGAACCGAGACGGCGTGAGCGTAACTCACACTCCAGCCATCCGGGCCCACCTGAGCGAATTGTACCAGAAACAGAAAATTAGAGGTGAAGACTCCGAAAGCATTTCTTTTGGAAATCCTTAAAAACACAAAACATGACATCAATTATTCAGCATCAAACTAAATTGGTTTCGTTTTTTTCCCCCTGAAAACAAGCCTTTTTGAAGCATCTGTATGTCCATTTGCCTCTCCGTCCTGTGGTATCAAATGTTTACGGGAAAATTAATACTGAAAAATTAAGCACACTTTTGTTTGGATTCACTGCAATGGGTTCCTAAAACCACAAGGTGAGAAAGCCCTGCAGATGTGTCTTCCTTCTCTGCCCTCCAAATGAGCCAAGCCGGAGCAGGAAAGCTGTTGACAAATTAATACTTTAAGAAAATAAACTATGGTCGTGTTCAACACAGAGCAACTTTATCCTGATTAATTTGTGTTGGAGGCTCTCCAGCCCCCATTTACAAAGCCCCGCAGTTTGTACAAATGTAATTTCCTAATATTTACATGAGGAAAGCCTCAGCAGTTAAGCTTTGCCTCCAGTGTGAGTTTTGTGGTTTGTGAAAAGACAATAAAAATACAGAGAGGTAATTGTAAGCACATTTGAAAAAGAAAGGAAAAAAGAAAGGATTTTTTCTATCCTCCTCCTTGCATAGCCCTATAAAAACGGGCTGTGTGTGCAGACGCTCAGAAAGGGAAGCCAGCAGCGTTCAGCCAGCGGAGTTTTAAGTAATGTAACACCTAATACTTAATAATGTATCCTTGCAACTGAATACAGCTAACGAGCCGCAGAACACCCACCGTCGTTCTTAATGTGGATCTTTTGCATCCTGACATACTTCATCTTTGTCCATCTACGCGGTCTTGTCATTTTATGCCTTTATTTATATCCAAATGTTAGGCACTTGTATGACTGTCTGATTGAATAAATAGGAAAAAAGACAAATGCAGTTGTAATGTGTTGCTTTGTTCTGAGAATATTAAAAAAATAACCTTTCGTTTTAATGAGATTTTCCCCATCAGTTTACACAATTTTCCAGATGCAAAATGAGCTTTTGGCTGTAAAATATTTTATCACATTGTCTTACACAATAAAGATTAGATGTTTTCTCTCTCTCAACTGCACTGCAATTATTTTTTAGTGTTTGCAAATCATAATATCATTTAAAAACCATATTTTATACCTCATCTAAAATACTTTTATAGCAGTGTGATGAAAAAAATAACATCTATTTAACTACTCTTTTTAAGTGGCTGTTATGTGCTTTACTGTAATTTCCCAGGAAAAGGCCTAGCTAAAAAGCTTAGCTTTCCTTGAAAACATATCTCTCAAGCAACGTCTTTGCAAAAATCCCCAGAATTTAATTCCCCCGACTGGAAAGCCCAGAGTGCCTGAATGTAAAAATAGTAGCCCTGTCATTTCACATTCATTAAGTGTGAAACTCAGAAATTAATAATGTAAAAATATGCTTTTTAATTAGTCTTACATTCTGCCCAATGTACTTAAATGGGATCAGCGGCTCCCTAATGATTTTTTTCTTAATAAAGTATTAGCCTGTGATGCACCGAGGTTGACAGGTATGATAAACTGGAAAGTACTTTTGGAGGCGTATGAATGATACAAAAATAGTACTCGCCCATTTAAATGTAATTAACATCAGGGAGCAATATTACAAGAAGAGAAGCCTGCAAGATTTTTATTTCAGGGTTTTTTTTTTCATTTCTTATTTTATGAGTAGTTTGATGATTGCAGCAGTGATTTTATAATTTAATTACCTTTGCTGAAAGCTAAGCTTCCACTAATAGCAGGTCAACAGGATCATAAAGCAGTCTTCAAAAATATTACAAAGAAAGTAAATCCCTTTAGATGGACTCTTCAAGTATAATGTATGTGTGTGTATGTGTGTGTATACATATGTATGTATATAGATATTTACTTACTTACGTGTATATGTATATAGATGTGCATGCACACACACATCTATATAAAGAGAGATAGAGAGAGGCTGGTATATAGCTAGGTCCATGGGGTGTCTGCGTGTGTCTACTCAGGAAGTATGTCACCTGTGGTGATGAGGACCATCAGGAAGAAACTGTGGTTATTTGTCCTCTGAAGAGAATTGATGACAGGAATTCTTAAACACCTTAGTTTGGGAAAAGGCAAAAGAAGACCCAAAAAAGTGTATTTGATCAACACATAAATATTAAAAGTCACGGCTGAATAAGAGACTCAGTCGGTTGTCGCCTGGTTATCTCTGACATGCGGCCTCCAAAAGACAGCGGCAACTTTGAATGGGTCCACTCTTGTCTCCAATAGTAAACGAGAAATAGATTTCTTAACACATTCGCACGCTGTCAGCCTTGTTTACTCAAGGACTCCCCCTCAAATCTCTGAGTTTCTGAATCCCAAATGGTGGTCCCATTCGACTCAGTAAACAAGAAAAGAATGCCATGACATGTAAAATACAGTCATGTGCCAGCTACCAACGTTTCAGTCCATGAACGGGCTGCATAACCGACTGTGGTCCCATCAGATTAGCACCAGGTAGCCAGGTGTGTAGTAGGCTATACCATTTAGGTTTGTGCAAGTACCCTCCATGATGTTTGCACAACAACCAAATCACCCAAAGATGCATTTCTCAGAAGGTATCCCCGTCGTTAAGCGACCCATGACTGTATGACAAAATCCAAAGTCTTGGGTTTACCCCTTACCAAAGAGAGGTGGCTGCAGACCAGTTCCATACCTATCCTGGGAGGACCCCTGGAAGCCCATGGGAGGCTGGGAGCTTAGATGACAGGTGTCTGATGGACATCCGTGGGTGACCATAGACTAGACACAGCAGCCGCAGACCAGCCAGAGAGTGCCACACAACCAACACTCATGACCGTCATTCTGTCTGCCCATAGAGCTGACGGAGCCTCAGGAGTTTCTTTCTTAATTAACCTGAAGAACAAAAGAGGAAACAGCCATGGCATTGTTTACCAGGCTTGCTAACAGCCTTTGTTGAGCCCTGATGATACCCACATTTTCATTTGTTCCAGAAGCAAACTAAAGTATGAAGAATGCCACATCAGTCAGTTGGCCACTTCTATGGAATTTAGCTCAAGGATGATAAGACCTGTCCTTATTTTCTAACAAGGCATGTACAGCCCGGTTTTTCTGAATTTTCACTGAATCATCCTCGTTGATATATTCCTTCGCACACTGCTATTTACACCGGCTTTCAATGCCTATTGGAATCCGTTAAAGAGAAACACAGCGGCTGTGTTAGGGGGAGGTTTGAATCCTGGATAAAGAGATGAGATTTCTCTACTTCATACAACTTTATTATCAATCATTTCCTTATCGTACTTTGAGAAGGAAAAAGGGAGGCGATTGTATAAATTGCACTAATTTTCATACTTCTTTAAAATTCAGGTGGACAAAATTCCCACTAGAAGCTCTGTGAAGGCAGGTGAGGTGTTTTCTTGCTCACCGCAGGATGCCAACTCCTGGCGTGGTGCCCAGCACACCACATGAATGCTGGGTGAGTGAAAGAATGTGAGATATGAAGTCTTCTCTGTGTACAGGGAGCCTCAGTGTCACCTCAGATCCAGTCAAAACCTTGATAGGGGTTGTTTTCTTGGTGTTTATGACACAAAGTGGAAATGCCTTATTCAGCTTTTCAGTCTATCATACAAAGTACCTAAAAAAGTCATTGCCAAAATAAAACTGCAGAGTGAGATGGTGAACACGTTCTGGGGATCTAACGCACAGCACAGTGGTGATGGTCAACAACACCGTATCATGCACTTCAAAGTTGCTAGGAGACTAGATCTTACATGTTCTTACCACAAAAAAGAAATGGTCGGGGCCAGCCCAGTGATGTAGTGGCTAAGTTGTCACACTCTGCTTTGGTGGCCCAGGGTTCGAGGGTTTGGATCCTGGGCACAGACCTAAACACCACTCATCAGCCATGCTGTGGTGGCATCCTACATACAAAAAATAGAGGAAGATTGGAACAGATGTTAGCTCAGGAACAATCTTCCTCAAGCAAAAAGAGGAAGATTGGCAGCAGATGTTAGCTCAGGGCCAATCTTCCTCAGCAAAAAGAAAAAGAAAAGAAAAAAGAAATGGTCATTATGTGACTTGATAGAGGTGTTAGCTAACCCTACAGTGGCCATCATATTGTGATGTATAAATGTATCAAATTAACATGTCGTACATCTTAAACTTACACGATGTTAAATGTCAATATATCTCAGTAAAAAAAAAAGAAAAAAGAAAGAAAAGTGCAGAAAGCCAAGTGTTTGAGGCATCAGGGGACTGGAACCAATCTTTACAGCCCTTCACCATTCAGACGTCATCAGTTCCTAAACCAGCCAGTGGAAACTGAGTCTTCACTTCTGATACTGTCTACTGGGTGTTTCATCATCAGGATGTTCCTGAAGATTGGCAATAAATTTACCTAAAAACATGAATTAGAGCTAATACCATAGATTTCTCTTACTGTAAAACAGATTTTTTTTCTCTTACTATGTTAGAGATTTTTGTCCTACCTGGTGGTTTTGTTGGAGAAACACCAAAATGTTAACTAACTTTTTGACCACTGATAATTTTAATTACATTCATTGTTTTGTGAAGAATTATGCTAAAATGGATTTATGCATTTATTTATGTGTTCTTGAATCACATAGAATAAATCATTAAAACTGATTTTAATAATCTGGGACTTTAATAAAATCTCACCAAACTTCAACTTGTTTGGAGATTATTAGGAGGACCATATTGTTAAACTAAACTCCTTAATTGCATTCTACACAAAAATAAGACCAATTGAAACTAAGTAAAAGTCACCTGTGAATAAACCGGGGTGATATTTAAGAACAGATCTACAAGACATGATAATGACCAGCCAAATAGGTTTCATTTATTGAGGATTTTCTAATATCATTTTCAAATGAGAAAACTGAGGTTCAGAGAGTTCCAGTGACTTACCCAAGGCTATGCCTCATCTAGAGGATGTTCACAAAAGGCAAAACCAAGAGACATCAGAGGCCAAGGGGGTTGACCTGGCTGCTAGGTAGCCTCTCAGAGGATGCTGGAGGTGGTCCAGGTGTTGGAGGGCCTTCTCCTGGAAGAATACTGACAGCACATATTTGGTACCAACTATCTGGGTCCCCAGATGCACAGACCTTTGAGTATGATGATTTTGGAAATATTTGTACTCACCCACATGTCATCAAGTGTATTTAGATATCCTTGCATATAACGTGACAGCTGTGTGGGCCAGTAGGTTAGACAATGGAAGGCACGTCAAGTTTACCCAGCTTATTCCTACTGACTTAATGGCAAATTTGATTAAGGCAGGATTACAAATCCAAGAAATAGTGACTATTACTAAAAAATGGTATACACAAAAATAACAAAATATGAAAGTAGTAATTTAGCTCCAGGGAGTTCCCTTCGTTCATCTGTCTTCCATCCCTCCTTCCTTCTTTCTCTCTCTCTCTCCACCCCCCGCCATCTTTCCTTCCTTCCTTTCTTATTCTCAAAGCCAGCTGTGAGGTTGATCTATCTTCTTTTCTATCTGACTTCATTCTCTTCTTGGAAAATACAGCTTGGGCCATTCCCTTCAGGGGAATTTAATTTCTTTCCTGAATGAAGGACTTACACTGAGAGTTTCACACTGCAGGAAGAGAACCAGGCTCTCTCATACTGTCTGGACAATCCTGGGGGCCAGACAAGTGTTTTCTGGAAACTTTAGTATCAAGTTTGTGGTCAACCAGGGTCACTGCAGACCAGAGAATCCACATGTCACAGAGGGCTGTTGAATCATCCATCTCCCCTCATGACAGACCCAGTGAGCCGTGGGTCCCCTGCTCACAGACCTACCAACAGAGCAGCTCCAGGCAGACCGGACGTGCCCGCCACCAGCCTGGCCTCGCCTCCAACAGCCACTCCAGTGACCAAGGTGTGATGGTCCCAAATGCACCTTCTTCTTTTTGTGGATCCACAAAGGATTCCGGTTTGCTTAAGTGTGAAATGAAATCGGAGGCATTAATGGAGACTTAAAGACAAATCGCTGAACACGAATGGATGAAGCTGGAGCACACACCAAAAGGCCTGCTTCTAAGGGACACAGGGATCTCAACCCTGAGACGGGGGAGCAAGGGACATCATACTGGGGATGTGCTTTCTTCCCGGAAGGACCTGCAACAGCTCCCATAACAGGCTTTCTTAATGGCCAATCCATGCACTGGCATTTATGCAGAAGCCGAAGGGACTGCTTGTTTACTGACTGGATGAAAGAACATGCTGCAGGGTTAGGAACACAGGCCTGAAAGAGGCCTGGGAAATCTGGCAGACATGAGTAAAATACAAACCACCGCAAACGGTCCAGGTCCCTGAATTCCACGGATCCAATTACCCTAAAGTTTTCCTGCAAACTCGAGAAAGGTGCAGAGACACAGGATAAAAATGCAACTCGGTCACCTTGGGTCTTTGTCCAGAGTTGCTCTTGGCTCCAGCCAAAGGAATTGCCCAGCAGCCCCACTGCCAACACCTGTACCTGTGTTCTCTCCTTCCGCTCCACCCCAGATAAGACAAGGGAGAGGCTCTACTTGGCCCCAAATTCAGAAAAAAAATCCGAATTTCAAATGGAATATCAATCTGGATATGCAAAGTGATGTTTGATTAAGAAAAGAAAACAAATTCATTGTTAGGTTTCATAACTGTCCAAGCAGTACAATAATGGATGGAAGTTATACAGTTGGTTCATTTAGGGCATATCTAGAAGTCTTAATAAACACAGATTTTTTGGGGGTATAAAGACTAAAAAAAAAATCATTCTTCAGCAATCAGTTGACAGCTATAATGAAATAATTCCTCCCAGAGCTGGGTTTTGGCAGTGAACATTCCTTATCCTGTATCTCCCTCCATTGGGTCCAAAGTATATCCCAACTCCAGCATGAAGAGCGTGGTGTAAAGAATCCCTCTGAAGACATGAGACTGGGGGGAGGCAGAGTCTCAGCTAAGGCCTTCTCTGAATGGGTATTAGCATTTGCAGTAGTGGACTATTTTGGAGAGGCAAACAGTGAAGTGAATGCTGGTGTTTATGCATATATTGCAGGATGGAAGAGAGACCAGCAGTCCTCCAGCTCAGGAATCACGATGGTGCTGCCAGCTGATGTGCAAAGCAGGATCACAGCTCCGCAGTACAAAACAAAATTATCAGTTCCACCCTGTGCAGGGAAAGTCATCTGCTTGGTGAAGTGCAGCACTATGGTGAGACCAGAAGAAGATGGGCCAGGAGGAAGGAGGCTGTCCAAGGGATGTCAATCTAAAGAGGAGTCCATTTAAATATTGCCAGAGGAAGAGACACTTGGCAATTCAGGCTGAATAATCCTAATTCGGTTGTTGGCCAAACTGGGGCACCGAATTCTTTGATCAGAGGCATGATAGGTCTGGCAATTCATCACGCTCTTGGAAGAACTCCTGCATGACAACAGCAGGTACTGATGAGGGCACCAATGGATGGTGATCTGGAAGCTTTCTGAGGTTCACCTTTGGGAGCTCCCCACCCTGGTGGGGGGAGTCCAAATAGTGAATCAAGAACCTGACTCTTTCTCGTGGCGGCCACTGAGGCAAGCTTGCCGAAGCCTCCCTTTGCGGGGGGAAGGAACGCATTGTTTCTATCCAAATGACCTCTAAGATTAACCTAGAATACGGACATCTTCATGGGCTTAGGAATTCATTCTGATGTCACAGCCGCCAAGTGAAAGAATTGTCTGCCACGGGATGCAGAGCCTGAAACGGAGAAAGGCTCAAAATCTTGTGGACTGACACCAAATATTTAGCAGGCTTGGGTGACTTCTAAGTTCCTCCTTCTTAAAAGTAGTTCTCCTGTGATATTTGCCTGTAGTTCAGTCATCAAAAGACACAGCCACTGATTTCTCTAGGTATGAATCTTTGCAGAATAAATCCAAAATGCTACTGGAAGTAAGGGGAAAAATATTTCAGGCCTTCCATAATCCTTAACACTTCCACTAATGAACAGCAGATGGGGCTACAAAAATCACCAGATTAAAGACGTGGGGGAAAAAGAAGCTTTTAACCTGAAAACTAGTTCGCTCAGAACCATTTCAAAATATAAACAGGGCTTTTCTTGGCGGTTTAAAATGTTCGTGAGTCTGTTTCCTGCTGGAACTTTTGCAGAGCGTTCCAGATATTCTCGTGAGTTAAAATTAACTTACTTTTTTAACATGGTAGATTTTTAAATAACCTTCCCCCATGTTCTTCTATGTATGTTACAATGCAACTTACTAGAAGACAAAATGATTATCTAGAATTAATTTACTCACAGCAACTCCACCCTACAAAATCTCAGAACAGGGACAAAACACATATAGTGCTACTATTATAGTCATGCACGCCACACACACGCATGCGCTCGTGCACACAAAGTCTTCAGTCATCCTTCACTAGATTTAATGGTCTGCACTGTCACAGGCTGAAGAAATTCATGTATCAAGCTGCAGGCCATGCACAGACTTACGTGAAAATGAGCCACCAATACAACGGATAGACTGGGATTGGTCAAGTAAGTGTCCTGTTGAAAAGGGACACAAACCGAACTCAGCAAGTCAAGAAAATGAGCCCTTGCATTTCCTTGCAGAAACAGGAGAAAACCAGCCCTGAGCCACGGCTGCAGTGGGAACAGTGCCTTCTGAGGCTCACCTGGTTCCAAGACGTTTCTTAGCCGCCGGCTGAGTCCACCTGGGGAGAAAGATGAGCAAGGAGCAGATGGACAGATGCCACTTCTGGACAAATTCAGGCCACAAGTGTGTCAATGAATTGAAAGCTGCCAGATATGGCTGCACACTGGGGTCCACTCCTAACCCAGAAAAAGAAGGAGAAGGCTCCTGCCTCTGGCAAGGAGGAGACACTGCCAAAGGAAAGCTGCGATTTTATGCTTGTGATATAGATTGGAGCAATTAACAAGTATACATTGTTTCAAAATAAGCTTAAATCTGCATTTTATGTGCGCAAATTTCCAGCTGTAATGGGATTATGATGTCAGCAGAGGGAGAGAAGTCCGCAGCTGCTGCGGGCTGCGGAGTAGTGGGCAGCTGTTAAAATAGAGAACTAATGGTGATTAATTCTTATTACGTGTTTGAAGATTTCACAAAGAGTTCAAGACCCAGCCCTTCCCACGGGGGATGAAGTGAAGAAAAGGAGGATTCCTGTGCAGAGACTCAGAGGAGAGCGCTCTGTGCTCACTGAGTGGCCTGGACTGTCACATTGACCAACCCAGTCATTTTGTTGCTCAGCTCTTAATTCCATCTAGTGTTGTCACTAGCCCGGATGCTCTGGGTGTCTGCTAGGTCACACTTAAATAAGTTGGTTTAGGGTGGTGGTTTGCTCTGTCTCCCAAGGTGGCCAAGGCCAGGTGTTCATCAGGTCCCCAAGTGGAAACCATTGCCATCAGTTCTGGGGAGAAGAGCTGTACTGCCAGGAGCGTGACGCCCCGGGCTGGGCTCAGCCGGCAGCCTGGAGCGGTTCACCATTTCCTGGCAGGTAGCAGCTATGTGTGTGGAAACCAAGGGCTCAAACAGGCCCTTAGAAAACTCTTTTTAAAAATCCTTTTTAACTTTTATCTCCACCTATGAGTATATCCTGGGTCAGGTACTGGGGTGGTAAGACACGCATTCATTTCTGAGGTTTTATGTAACTTGGATTTCTGGAAAACGTGGTCTGTTTCGCTGTAGCTTTGAATACAAAATTGGATATTATGTTCTTAAGGGTGGGGGGGATGTATGATGACACAAAATAAGAAAATTACACAGAATAATGTTTAAAGTAGCAGAATAACTTTACAGTAAAAACAATCAAAATGAAGGAAAAAAATCTTGCAAACTCTTATGCAAAATATCCCTGGTCTAGCATTAGTTCTTAAAGATGTAAATTGAAGTTTGGAAGCCAGTGCCCGGCAGTCAGAACACTAGGTCCTTCTCCCAGGTCAGCAATTCCCTCTCTAGAAGGCACTGGAGAAGTCAGCTTCTTTATTTGTAACATCTTTTTATCACCTCTTTCACCGCAGAGAGTATTTCCAGCTTTAAACGGAGAAGAATGGCCTGGCACAGGTCTCACTAGATACTGGACTCAGAAACCACCAAGATCAAGCCAGACGGCACTCCAGCGTCTACAACAGCACTCCATCTTGTCGAAGCTTCTCAGGGCCCATTTCCTGCACTTGGCGGAAGTCGGTATTTCCTTAACGTGTATGTTGACCTACTAAACGGGGAGGAGAAAGAAATACAACACAGGCAGTGACTCAAATTGCAGGAGACAATGAGCAGAGGCTGCAAGTTTACCGGAAGGTAGCTTGAAATCCCGGACGCTGAATGAAGGGAGTGACCAGGTATTGCATATGCATCTGTTCTCCACCAGGACCTCCTGTGTCTATTTCTGGGCATGCCCATTTTCTATACAGCGAGGCATTCCTCCACACAGGTCAGAACGCAGACAGGCTGAAATGGAAATGAGGCAGAATAATGCCTGCAGAGCTTCAGCACGGCCTTCTGGCTTTGACACAAGTCCTAGGGCTTCAGGGATGGGAAACAAAGAGCCCTTGTCTGCCCGCTCGCTATCTCGGGGAAGATCATATTGCTCAGTCCTCATTCCCCCTTTTCTTTACTTAAAAAAAAAGTAGTAGGAGGAGAAGAACTGGAGAGTTCAAACCAGAAAAAAAGCTTGAAGGCCCTAAAATACTGCGCTCTGCAGGGAGGGAGCAGGAGGGAAAGAGGCCAGATGATTTAATTTGGGGCAGTCGATGCAGTGGATCCCTAATCCATCGGCCTCTCCCCAGGACTCACATGTTTCTGGGGCTTGCGGCCATTCCTGACCAGTTTCCCTGTAAAAATGTTTTGGGCTCACCTAACTTTCCTTCCAGCGTTACCTTGATAACTTGATTATTACAAGGAGCTCACAGTGGTTGGCTTAGGTTCTTTTATTTTAAAATGAAACTGGAGCAATGGAGCAATGATCGTCTTTCTGTCTCCTCCTTCATCCTCCCCTCCTCGGGGCGTAAGGATGACCTAGCTGGTTCAGAGCAGCATCCATGCCAGAGTAGCGAGGCTGTGGTGCGCCTTTTACTTGAAGGTTACAACTTGGCAAAAGTCAATCAGAGGAAAGAACAACCCAAGATTCACAACCTTCAGCTTAACTTGCTCTGGACCTTGGTGTTTGGGGCCAGTGGGGACTTTGGTGAATGGGCACTGAGGCAGGATTCCCGTGTCCTCTTTAAGGATAGCGTCCCATGGAGGGGTTGCAGGCAGCTGGGCCCCGGAGCCCTTGGTCTGGTCTGAGAGCTCACACAGCCCGCACGCGCACGTCGGTCGGGTGTCCCCAGTGCATTGCAAGCTGGAGCATCTGAGGTTTCCATTCAGCCCCGTGTCAGGGCCCAGCAGAGAGCGGTCACAGCTGCTGTGCTCCACAATCTCTAACAGCTAAAGGTAGGGGGTCCTGGAGGGGTGCCAGGAACTGCCTGAGAGGTCAGAGGAAGGGGGAGGCTGTGGGATGGGGGGGGAGTGCGGAAGGAGGCTGTAATGGGATGGCAGGATGCCCGGGATTCATGGGGCATAAAGACGGGGAGGTGGGGTGGGGCAGTGGAGGATCGTGGGGAGGCAGGAATGAGGCTGGAGGAACACGGAGCAAAGTGGGATGCCTCACAGAGAGGGGCCCAGAAAGACAGGTTGCACGGAGTGGATTCGGCATCAGATACACTTCCCAATCTGGTTTTAAAGTGTGAACGAAAATCTAGCAGCACATCTTAAATAATAAGCTGCAATATGCTGATTGGATCCCCAGGAAAACATATCTTTCTTCACACAAAGACAAGTGTTTCCATACTCTTCACACTTAGTCTATGAAAATCTGCAAGTTAAGGTATGACCATGTTGACCAAATGAAGATACAACAAAATTGTATGTAATGTGTTTTACAAAAACTGTTCAAATTTCTGACTTGCATAAAATACATATGTATATATATAATTTCCAAAACCAATTATTTCTGACTTTTCCACTGTTTTATTCCAATTTCCACTCCCCTGTTTCAATGAAGATGAACTCGTCTCCTAACAGAAGCGCAGCAGTGCAGTGCTGCTGGGCTTATTCAGAACACGCCTGGAATTCTTTCTGCTTGTTGGATCAAAGACAGACTAAAATTTAAGAGGCCAATGAGCAAAGACGGCCATGGAAGGGATCTCAGTGGGCATCCAAAGACCCAGGAACAAGAGGAAGAACCAGGAGAGTGCCAGGGCAGGGAGTGGCTCCAGGAAGGGCTGGGGGAGAGAGCAGTGAGGGAAGAACAGGTGAAGAGATGCAGGAGATAAACGGGTGAGGATGGGAGAGGGTGGACATGGCGCCTGGGTGCCGATTCTCTCTACCAAAGCTGCAAGACGACCCCAGCGGATTCCCAGCCCTACCTTAGGGAACCCGCACGGGACCCAGCCAATGGCCACCATGCTGTTCTTTTTGTACTTGCTTCCGTTCACACTTACCGCCTTCTAACAAACCATAGGCTTTGATCATTTATCATGTTTATTCTGTCTTGTCTGTCCCATTCCACTAGAAGCTGAGCACTATGAGGGCAGGAATCATGGTCTGTTTTGTTCATTGATGGATCCCCAGGGCTTAGAATAGTGCCTGATAAATAGGGAACGCTCTATCCATAGAACGCTTAAAAACCCAAGTAGTAAAGGAACGAAGTAAAACACACGGTCCTCCTAAGCTTATAAAATATCGCGCTGCTTTCATTTCACGAGAAAAACAAAACATGAAAACTTGAGAGAGGTTCAGAAAGGGTTATGCCACCCAGAAACATCAAGTGACGACTCAAGATAGCTGAGGAAACTTGCGCCGGTCAAGTTTATTGCATGTCACCAGCAAGTACCTTTTGGGACCGAGAGAATTAGCAAACAAATTCCACAAACCTCTGGCAGTTATTTTTAGCGAGGTAGTGGGAAATGAGAGCCTAGAGGAGAAATGGCAAGAATGGATGTGAGAGTGATTTTTTAACTCGAAAAGAAGATTGATCCTGATTTTTACCATCTGGGAGCTAACCTAAATCCCTAGGAAAATAAGGCTCCCTCAAGCCAAGGTAAAATTAAAGAGACATAGCAATCCATACTCATTAATAGTCCCATAAAGCATCAAGAAGGGCTTGCTCTGGTCCCAGTTTCCTGGCTGGTTGGAGGCACCCATCTTGTAAAGAATATAGTAAATATATTTACATTGTTTATGAACATGGCTTGATTGCAGTTAAACAATTGATGGAAGTTAATCCCCTTTGGTTTACATAAAAAATGGTGGTGGGGAGCCTGAAAACATATCTGAGTGATGACAAATTGGATTTCCTGATTTGGGGAGATAGCCTGTAGGGATGGGAACAGATGAAAAATACACAGGCAGCTGGGATATTGAAGCAGGTAAATGATTTAAAGCAGCTTTGGAAGCAGTTTGTTAAAAGTGAGTTGCCATGAGAATTTTCCACCCCTCATTGTCGGGGCATCTCCTCCTTTAGCACTGTCAGAGCCAGCAGGTGCATTTCTTCCACCTTCCTGCCACACCTCCACCTCTTCTTCCGTCTCTGCTCCTGACTGTCTTTACTCGCCCTAGACCTTGGGATTGCGTGCTAATAAATTGGTAATGATTGCGTCTTTGGCTCTGCCACCAGATGTCCCTAGGACCATTGTGCCCACGCAGGTCACTGCTCTCTTTAGCTACAGCAAGTTGTGGCACTTCAGAGAGTGGAGTGCTCTTAGCATTCAGGTGGTGACCCAATCCCGCCAATTTACAGGTGAGAATAAAGTCTGAGAGAGAGAAGAGAGCACACCGCAGGCCCTGACTCATGACTGATGGAGGCAAAACCAAAGCCTGCTTCCCGGACCCCCAGCCGCTGCCCTCTCCATGCTGCAGGCCCCTTTCCTTCACAGGGAATGGGGCCGTTCTGACCCGATGCACTTCTCTCACTGGTACCAGAAGAACAAGTTCTCATCCATCACTTATTTTTAGCCCACCTTGGAAAGTTTCCAGTTGCCAAAGGCATAGAGGTGACCTGTTATTTTTGTTTTTACTATTATAGAACATTCTGAGAAAAGAAAAGAGAAAAGCAGAAAAAACCCAGCATTCCACATACCCATAGGTTATCCCTAAGAACAAAACATCTTTTCACACATTTCACTTATCTAACGGTTGAGAGATGATACATAGATAATAGATAGATAGATAGATAGATAACTATAGATATTGTCTGAGGATGCACAGTCCAAGTCACACTGCTGCTTGTTGGTCACAATCCCAGTTGACCAGTTGGGCCCAGAGGCAGCATGTTGCAGTGAAAAGAATTTGGAGTACAATGTGGGATCTATTTCTGAGACCCCCTGCCTGTCCAGCCTGGGTGAGCGCCCCTCTACTTGAGCATCTTTCTCTACCTATAAAATAAGGTATTTCACAAATTTATAGGGTTAGCATAGGAGATAATTAAAATAATAATGCTAACCATAATAATAACAGTAGCAACCATGCACGTTCTCATCATGTGCTGAGTCTTCATAACGCCTTTTCTCTCAGGTGTACAAAGGCTGCATCCTTCCTATCAGAGAAAGTAGAGCCAGTGCCCCAACCTGAATGTTGGTCCATCAGATCAAGGGGGAATTTAACAGCAGTGCTCAGAGTGCTGGGTCCTGCAAGGACCCTCAAGAGGTACATGAATTGCTACGCATCTTCAAATGGCTTTGAGTTTAGTTAAGGAGATGGGCAACACCCTTGCCGCGATTAAAGTACTATCGAGAGCCTCCTCCAGCACTGTCCAGGCCCATCCGAGCTCCCAAGCCTACTTGAACTTCAAAATTTAGCTCAAAAAATCAGCTCCTCTATAATAAGCACTAACGTTTTTTTCCTTTATGTCAAGGACCACGGCCCAGCTCTATATCGTTATCAGAGTTTATCCTCTCAATTACTCTGTGTCACTTTTACTTTTAGCCTTTACTTTGCCTGTAAGGAAACAGAGGAACAGGAAGGTTGGGAACTCGCCCGGTGCCCCACAGCTAATACAGTACTTGATACAGAGTAGATCTCAGTAAGTTTTTGTTGAATGGCTAAATGAAAGACTCGGGGTTTGAACCTCGGGCTCCCTGGTAGTCACTGACATGGCAGGGACCAGAGTGCAGGGAAAGGGTGAATCTGAAATGGGGTGAAGAAGGAAATGGTGGGACTCAGTGACCAGAGTCCTCTGGACCACAGGGCTTTAAAACCAGGCAAATTTCTCAATCTTTTCTTTACAGCTCCCTCCCTGAGCTCTGTCTGCCTTGGTTTGTCTCTCCTTTCACTTTCAAAACCAGTTGTCTTACTAAATGTAAGCCACCTTTCAGTGACTCTCCTCCCCCAGTATGATGGTGACACAGGAAACTTCCGGAAACCTAAGACTTGCCTATGGGGACGTGTTCCTGCCCACTCTGGATTCCGTGGACTCATGTGATAAATGTGGGACTGGGAGCTCCCACTTTCCGTCGACAGCTTCTCTGGTTTCTTCAGTCACTGGGTAGCCACGTTGCCTGGGCTGGGCTTTGCTGCCGCTAAGAAGGAGGGAACCCCTGGATCATGCTGTTAGCCACAGGAGGACCCTATGCTCTGGCCCTGGCTGAAAGGCCCCAGAGAATGAAGAAGAACCAGTTTCCTTAGAAAGGGACTGGCTGGGTCAGAGCCTAGGATGGCTCCCTTTTCCTGCTTACTGCACATAAATTAAGGGAGTCCTGGGATGAGCAGAAGGTAGTTATTTCTTTTTCGTGTTCTGACACCCCCTTGCTTCTAGTCCGCCCATTCCCAAGAAGTGGCCCTTGCTGGTGCAGACACCCACTTGGCCTTCAAAGGAATGTAATCTCACAGAGGAACAGGCAGTGAAGGCGGTGTCCTTGTGCAAATGTAGCAAAGCTGTGCCCACCTTAGGAATTGTTAAGAACAAAACAACTAAATGGCCCAGTCTGCTCTCTTCCTGAGCCGAGGGGACCCCCTAGGCAGTTACCCCCAGGCTGCTTCAAGCCAGGCTTTTTTATAAACTCTTGGTCCCTAAATAACAAAGTCAAACGTAAAACTCACACAGGAGACCAAAATTGCAAGCAGCAACGTTTTTGACTTCAGGTAAAAAAGAGAAAACGCATTGGCTGTGCTGAGTTTCATGACAAATCCCTCTCTGGGCCATGTGGAACGGGGGGCAGGCAGCCATCTCAAGCTGCCATTGGGCATCTCGGGCTGCATTGGGAGGGGCTCTCCAGATAGAGACAGACAAGCCACCTCTGAGAGCTTGGATCCGGGAGGAAACACAGACAGACAGATGGACCCAATGCGCTCTGTCTACCTGGGAGATGGCTTTTGGATGAAAAACAAACAAGCAAAACCTGTATTCTGCTAGGGGGAAAAACAGTTAAAATAGTTATTTAAAAATTATTTAAAGTGAAAGTACCATTTCTATTCTGCAGAAATAAAAAGGATCCTGAGTTGGAGAATTGGCTGGAGTTTTCTTTCCTTAGACAATTAGGAGTTCTTTCCAGAAATGAGTCACTCTTTTCAACTAGTGGCGAAGCGGAGAAAGCACTGAAGCCACTTCTGCCTTCGCGGGGGTGTCCTCCTGCAGCAGAGAGGTCAGATCATCCTCCGACAGCGGAGAGGTCAGATCAGACCAAAGTGGAAAGGGAGAGGAGAAGAGGAGCCACTTGGAAATTGGCCCCATCCTCATTTCATTCACTCATTCACTCTCTTTTTCATTCATTCATTCATTCATGCATTCATGCATTCATTCATTCATTCACTCAGTTATTCAACCACCCTTCCCTCTCTCAAACTCACCTCTTGGAAGCCCCCCCGTTGTCCGCTCCCCATATTTCCCTGCACACATACCATAACAGACAGTGGTCCTCACTAGGCTGCAGCCCCCGTGGGCTGTGATTGCCTTATGGAGCAGGGGCCCACTCTAGCATGACCTTGTCCCCAACTCAGTGCCTGGCAGTTGGAGAAGCTCATGGAAGAATGTATAGTAGAATGCTTTGTCAGGCTTGGCTGCTGTATCCATTTTTGTGACTATAACGAGGGCAGAGGCATTATTGTGAAGGTTAGGGCATCACGGGGCTGTTGACAAGAGCTACCCAAAGGTACCAATGAAGCATGACGTGTTCTTGGAGGACTGGGTGAGGGTGGTTGCCTTGGGTAATCGGAAAAGCCTCCTTGGGGAAGGTCTCCATCCATCGCTTCTTCACTGAAGGAATATTTGTGGCGCTCCAGCAGCCTGCCAGAGGCCAGTGATTAGGAAGTTGCCCAAGGCAGATGCAGTCTGTCCTCATGAAGTTCAAATCCCCCGGGCGGCCGACAAGTAAAGAGGAAGCTGTACTGCAGGGTGCTGGGGGTTGTGAGGGGGAAGGGCAGGATGGGAGGCGTGCTTGGGAGAAGCACCTCAGCCAGACCTAAGAGGCCAGGAGGCCTCCAGGACGAGGAACACGTAAGTGAGGAACTAAAGCTTGGGCTGTGGGAGAGGGGCTAGAAGGATGAAAGCCTGCAGGTATAAAATTGCCTGGAAGGATTTTGCAGATAAGAAGGGACCCTAAGACTCGGTAAACAGAGCACTGAGGCTAAAACATGGACACAAATGATGGCAGCGAGGTCAGGGCCAGAGTGTACAAAGCCTGGGTTTTTACCTTAATTTCTGGACCCTGAGAAGCCACCGCAAATGCGTGAGCAGGTGAGTTACAAAGTCTGACTGGGCAAACTTAACAGACGGAACGAAGGCAGGAAGACTAGGTTCTTGTACCAGGGCCTTTGAAAGAAAGAATTGCCCCTTGTTAGAGGAGGCAAGAGCCAAGGAGACCCGAGAAGGAAGCCACCTCACTGATGCCTCAATGAGAGGACTAGGCCCCAAGCACCAGAGCACGGCCTGGGCTCTCATTAACCTTGGCCACTCCTGGCTCCTGCGCTTTGCGAAAATTACCCTTCCCTAACCTCAGTTTCTTCATCTTCAAACTGAAGGACGAAATGTTCTGGAAGGTCTTCTCAGCCCCCATGCACTCTGCTGGAGGTGATTTCATGCAGGAAGCAGTGCAACCTGCACGTGGAAGAGAAAGTAGAGGCTGCAGCGTCTGCGATGGTTTTGACGGCATGGTGTCACACAAGCAGTGGGCCGTCCATGAGGAAGGGCCGGCCCCTCAGCGGAAGGCACGGCTGCGGGGATGTCCACCTCTGCAGGGTCTGATGGGGGGCATTGCAAACCACTGCAGCAGAGCCCCTGGCATGGAGGGTGGGTGGGGCGTGCTGCCGCTGCTGCTGCTGCAGAAATGCCGCTGGGTTGGTAATACTAATGATACAGAGAGTTTGCAGTGCAAAAATTAGTTTACAGAGAAAATGACTCTCTGGAGAAGGCTGGCATCCACAGGAGGTCAGCCAGACAATGAATCACTGGCTGATGCTCAGAGACAGCTCTGGTGACTCAGGCAACTGGCCTTTTGGTGATGGGGACCCTGGGGCTGCACACCAGAGTTGTCTTTTAGCTGTGACTTAAAAGCATGACTGAATGAGGGATGCTGTTTCTATGTGCTGTGATGCAGCTTTAAGTTTCTTAGAGTAGATGGGAAGAGTAGCTCCCCCTGGCTTCCCGAATCCACTCTGTTTGAGTCGGTGGAGGCCAAGCAGGGGTATGGGTGGTACCCAGGGGTGATTTGCGGGCTGTGGGGAACGAGGGGACTGGAGGCAGAATTAGTGTGCTCCAGGGGTCAGCTGTCTAGTTGGCTGATAAACAAAAACCAAATGGAAGGAGAGAGAGTACAGAGTGTGTTCAAGCCAGAGAAGCTTCAAGAAAGAGCAGTTGTTCAGGGCCGGCTCCGTGGCCGAGTGGTTAAGTTCGCGTGCTCCGCTGCGGCGGCCCAGGGTTCGGATCCTGGGCGCGGACATGGCACCGCTCGTCAGGCCACGTTGAGGCGGCATCCCACATCCCACAACTAGAAGGACCTGCAACTAAGATATACAACTGTGTACGGGGGGGGGGGGGGGGTGGTTTGGGGAGATAAAGCAGAAAAAAAAAAAAAGAAGATTGGCAACAGTTGTTAGCCCAGGTGCCAATCTTTAAAAAAAGAAAAAAGCGCAGTTGCTCCTGTAACCCAGAGACCAGTGATTCAGGTGTTGGAACTCATAAACAGTGTGCCATTCAGTTTCTGTGGTCATTTTCATGAGTATCAAAGGACACAATCTGTGCCACCAAAGGGAAGGCCACTCTCGGGCCAGGTGTCCATCCTTTACTTCTGCTTCCCACAGCAGGCAGAAAACCCACTACTAACTGTTACTCTTGCCCTCATTTTAGAATGGTTTTTTTGTCAAATGACCCTTAAGCCAATTTTCATTCAACACTTACACTAAGCCTCCGTGAAAGCAATTGTATGGAGAAATTCCTTGAAAATAAAGTTGAAATTTGATCACGTGGCTTCTACTTCTTTCTTACATTTTGCGTAAAGGTCAGTATTTTGGATTACGCCTACAGATTCTCAATGCCAGACAAAAGCCCAGCCCAGCAGCTTAGCATCACTCAAGTAGCTTTTGACACTCCTGTGCACTGAGCCTTCTTGAGTCAAATCCATGTCTTCAACTTTCTCCGGTGGGGCCACACAGCAGAACAGGCGGCACCCGTTTAATCCGAATCGCATCTCTAAGGCACAGGTGACGCCGGCATATGCATCGGGCATAGACAGCACAGGAAGCATCCTACGAGAGGCTGAGAAAGAGACTCTGAAGACAGACCCTGAAAGTTTGGAAGGGAGTCAAGGCAACCAGCCCCTCGCCCAGGACGGCTCCCCCAGCTCAGCTGCCCTCCAGGCCTCTGGCTTGCATCATTTTCAAATATCAAAAGCAGCCTGACCTTACACGGAGCAGAAGGAGGGAGCACGCTGCCTCGTCGACACTCCCCAGACGGCTCCAGTCACTACAGTGCTCTCTCTTGTGCCTTTTTTAGCAAAACGAAATCCTCTTGTCTGGGGCTGCCTCTGCCTGCGTTTTGTTATTGTTCATATTCTCCCTGAGACAGAAGTGTGAGGCAGCTAAAAGCATTCCTTTGGAGATGCTATCTAATCAGCCGGGGATTTTCAGAGACGCTGGAGCAAAAGAGTGCACATGAGTGTGTGCTTGTATTTGCGTATGCACACTCTTGCGTGGGGGCTTGTCCCTCTGCCCTCCTTAGTGTCTGGTTGTCAGGTAGCAGTGAAAAGTCTCGGTTTGGCAATGTGGCTTTTTATGGGCATGGGTCCCGAATGCAAGACAGTGTTGCATTTTTAATTACGATGATGTTAAATGGACTTAATGGGTGACACTCTCTCAATTCACAGAGCATTTTATTAAAAAGGCCAAAGTTTATTTTACAATCAGTAATAAACAGGAGCACAAAAATGCAGCCATTGGCACAATGGCCCTACCACGTTAGTTTCGTCCGCAAACTGCATATTATCCCAGCTCCATAAGTGATGCAAAAAACGAAATTGAAGTCCTATGCAGCATTTGATCATCTGACTTAATAACAACAGATGCTCTGAGCGGTGGCATTTTGAAAAGAGCTCTGTCTGCTGCTGGTTATGAAATGGCGGGACATTTGGCATCCTCTCGCATCACACCATTTGAAAACCATAGAGTCACGTAAATGGCCAATGAGAGGTAGGAAAATTTAGCTCCTGTCTGCATAGCACAAGTCATTTCATTCCAGTGATGCAAAACATCAGTGCTGCCTTTCAAAAGAAAAGTCTGTAAAACTTGCCAGACTACATCATCTTTAGCATCGGAGGGAACACACACATACACCCAGTACCACCACACATTGGTGAAAAACAGATTTAATAAAGCAGTTTTAATAAAGAAATGCTATTTTCCTATCTAGTGTTGTGTCATGACTTGAACATTATTAAAAGTGAGTAGATATACATCCCTAAGCAGAGCAAGGTTGGACCAGCCCCTGAGGAAATGCCTTCTCCCCAGCACACCCCACACACAGACCCTTGATGGGGAAGCAGAACAGAGGGGCAGAAGTGGCAGGGGATCCGCAAGGCACAGCTGTGTTGGCATCAAAAGCCACAGGATGACTTTACCGTCCCCATAGCCCTAGGACTTGCTCATCTCCCACGCAGACCCTAAGGAAGAGACAAAGGGAGCCAAATGGCCGACCCCAGTTGTCATTTGCCTTCTTTAGGATTTGGGCTCTTTCTGTAAGGTCAAAGCTTAGAGTAGAAATGCCTAAACCTTCTTCCCATTCCCTCTCCCTCGTTGTCAATGGGACATACTACACATGAGCCAGATGGAAATGTCCAAACCTCACAAATTCAATGTTTTCCTAATGTCCCGTTCCAGACGACAACCCCAGCTCCTGGGTGGGACCTTTCGACCAGCTGAGCCCGTCTTGCTCAGTTGTGTGGTGTAGAGCATACTGCCAAAGTTAAGATAGATTCTGTCCATTTCTCAAGGAAAAACAGAGAGGAGATGTGATTATTTAGTTTATCCAAGCTCAAAATTGCTTGAACTCCAGCTGCTTACATGTTGGCGGCAACAGATGAGAAGAAGACTCGCAGGCCCTTCGATCTGCCCACGGGCCTTCTCTGCCTGCTCTTTCTCTTCTTCTTGGACCTGTAAGGGGGCCGGGTGGAACCAATCAGCAGAAGATCTTCAAGGCTTTGGGGGGCTTCAAGGCTTTGGCTTCTCATGGGGCTCCTGAGATGCACTGAGCAGAATAGAAAGAAACCAGAATCAAAATCCTAAAGCAAAGAATTTTAGCTTTGGAAAAAGGAAGTGAATGATGCTGTTAAAAATCATAGGAAAAGGCTACTTGGAGACTGAATGGCTTTGAATTGACTTCACCCGTTCGAAAGCTTTGGTTCAACATGGTCTTGCAAGTGTAGTATGTGACTGTCATGGTTACAATGAAAATGAGAGACACCATGGCCATTGGGACCAATGCACTGGCATTGGGAGCCAGGCCCAGCAAGGCCCAGTCAACTGGTCCAGAGCCCTGGTGACACGTGTAAGGCTCCCAACAATTTCGCAGGTTTGGCCCCTGAATGATGGAAAAATACAAATAGTATCAGATGCCTCACTGCTGTTTTGTTCTCAGAGCCTGTGTCAGAGAGAGAACCCACAGATATTTGAGCAAGTTTCTTCTCACACTGTATAAATGCCTTCATGTGATGGGGCCCAGGGTCCGCTTCCCGGGGTGAGTCCCGGTCAGTGAAAGTGTGTCCATCCTCAGTGGTCACGAGCAGCCCTCTCCTCCAAAGGACATGAATGCGCAGCACAAACTCAGAGTCCCAACAATGACGAATGGTACCTGCCCACCCAGGTGAGTATAATCCTGCAGGAGAGCATGTTCCTCTCTTCCTGCGTTGGATATTGCTCTCTGTCCTTCAACGGAAAATTGCACTTGATATTTGTTTCAGTGAATCGGAGGAAAAAGCAGAGCGTGTGCAGCCAAAACTTGGGGCAATTGCCACATGTTTTTTCGAGTGTCATTGAACATAAACCTTCCTGGCTAAGAGCTGATTGGTTGGGTTTTATTTCAGCCTAGAGTGATTTTTTAAATGACTAATTTATAAAATCTTTGAAAATAAGAGTTTCTAATGGAAGTGCTTACACAACCATAACTCTGGCGTTGCAAATGGCACCATTGTCGTTAAGGGTGTGTTGTTGTTTATTTTATGCTAATCTGCCTTCAATGTGACAGACTGTCACCTGCACGGGGGGTACCGTTCAGCACTATATTAGCCCATATGGCACAAGCTAAATTGTATTGAAGCTACGGGCTAATTACGGATGAGTTAATAAAGCCAGGCAGAGTGAGCCTGGCCATCCCCCTCAGCCCTTGGAGGACCCCCTCCCCAAAGTGAATTAGCCGGGTTTGAGCTTTCCAGTTCTTTGCAGTTGGGCTCTGAGAATAAATCCATAGCTCCATTTTACATATACTTTTTGTCCTTCCCATATTTTCACAATTTTAATGTTAGATTTGAAAATACCTTTGGAGACCCTTGACACTTTCTCTAAAGCCCATTTTCTTATGAACAGTTTAGATTTCAATGCAGAAGGAATAAATGGGGCTAGGGGGACAGACCCATGAGTTACTTCAGTTCCTTGAGTTTTGATAAAGAAAAAATAAATGTTTTCCCCATTTAGGCTCTAGGCAAATCCTCTGAGCACAGACCCTTTGGAGCCATTAATTATGGTTTAGAAGTGGCAAGCACAAACTAACTGTGGTAACATGTCCATCAGGTTTTTAATCAGAAGCAGCAAACATTTCATTTAGATGGAATTAATTAGCTAGTTTGAAAGCATTTCCTTTAAAACCTATTTTGGTTTTCTGGCAAGCCTCTCTGTAGCTCCTCACCCGGGAACTGGCAGGCTGTACCATCCTGGGTGGGGACGGCCACATGTCATCTGACACTTCTCCCAGCTCCACCTCTGCCACTGGCAAGGGGAGCACATCTCCTTTTAGCTGGGAGGGTAGGCCTGCAGGCCCGTCCTCGGAGACCCACAGTGATGCTGCTCCGTTAATCAACTGGCACTAGGAACGTGGGACACATTTGGCTTCTCTTTCTCAAATCAAGCCCGGGCTGCTTGCGATATGCCAGCCTGGGGAGTCAAATTTCTTGGGTGACACCCTCAGCTTCTCCCTATGTAGTCTTTAGATGTCTCAATTAACTGGGACAGTGACTCGCAAAACCTGACAATCTGCCGCTTTACTAATATTTGCAAATAGCTGCACTTTGCATCTCCTGGAAAAGTTCAGACCCTGAGACGCCAAGCCGATGGGCCTCCCACTACATCTTGACACCTGAAGTGAATTTTTTGAGCACCAGCAAATCCCTCTTTCTGATATTTTTAGTCAAACACAACATTCATTTTCATTCTCTTTCTGTATTCTCAGTTAGGTTATTGGCATCTAAATTCAAAAACCATCAAGCCCAGAAAAAAAGAAAAAGGCCGGCAAGTCAGTCTGGTGTGCACACGAGGGAGGCAGGGGTCCCAGCCCTCCCCTCGCTGACCAGATGGTGGCAGGCAGGCTGCTCATCCTCCTCAGGCCTCCACTTCCCCATCTCTGAAAAGGGGGCTGGGCGGGACCCCCTTCACGAGTTTTATGAAGCTCAATCAAGTGGTCCCACATGATGCTACCGGCATAGCTTCTGGGACATCATAAGAACTCAACAAAGAGTTGAGAAATACATAGATGTATACAATCACAATCACTGGGCAAGTGACCTGGGATGTCAAAACAACAGGAGCCTTGACTCCACTGCATCTGAAGCAAAGGACTCGAGCTGGAAGGGAAATGTCAGTGTGTTGGGGAAGTAGCGTGTTCCCTCCCACCCCTAGGATAGAGCCCCCAGGGGAAGAGGTGTCCTATTCTGCTCAGAATTCTGAATCAGAGCCTTTCTGGTCTACAGGGGATGCCGGTTGACGTGTATTCTTGCCTGTCTGAGTCAGGGTGTGACATGGGGGTATAAATAACATAGAATTCACTAAAAGGATTTGTCCCTAAGCAGTCATGGGAGTAGATACTCAGTGTAGGGAGGCTGCCATTTCCGAATCTGGTGTTGGAGCTAGGAGCCCATGGGATGTGTGATCAGGGAGGGAGGGCAGCCATCAAGTTGGGGCGCCAGGTCTAGCCAGCCCTGCGCAGCTAAGCTGGAACCTGCGGGCTCTCTCACCACCTCTTGCCCTCAGCTTTGCCGCTGGTGGTGACCTGTAGGAGAAGCGGGTGGGTACCACCATCTTGGCCCTAACTGCACCCGATCCAGGCTGACAAGATGCAGAGGACATCTGGGCCCACCGGTGAGAAGTGACACCACGCATGAGCTGCAAGGGCACCTGGCGCCCTCCACCACTCCAGATCCCCCTCATGGCTCCTTCCGGCCTCTTAGAAACTTTCTGTGGCCATGCTACCCCAGACCTCTGTAGAGAAGGGAACTCTCCACGGACCCAGTACACACCGCCCCAGCGCCAGCAGGGACAAGGAGCCGGACCACGGTCGACTCAAATATGATCACTGAATCTCTCAATTTACATGGAAGCAAATTTTCTGAGTCAGTCGAAAGTGTCCACGCTGAGGGTTGCCGCTAAGTCAAAGGTGTCCTTGTCCTGCGTCACTGGCCTTCAGAACTGCACCGTGCTTGGGTGGACAGGGGCTTCTGAGGGAGAGAGCACGGCCCGCCTGGAAGTGTAACCTGGGCAGGGGGGCTTTGTGCCCAGGGATGAACAGCACGGTCAGGCAGTTCCAAAGGAAACAGAGAGGGACCCATATCCCCTTGAGCTGTGCCTCCCTCAGGATAACACTGAATTGGTTTCGCTTCAAGGATAAAAACGGCCCCCACTCTTGAGTTCCTTCGAGAACAGACTATGATTCATTCACTCCAGCGATTACCGAATTTCTCACTGCATCAGCCGCCCCAGATAATGAACTTCACCCCTGAGTCCAGCATCCCCCTGGTTCCAAGTTTACACAAGGCCCTCGCCTGCCTAAAGAAACAGGTGCTTTTCATTCTCTGTTTGGTGAAAGGCAGCCCACGTTGGGGGGAGGACGCCACTGTCCTCGCCTCCTGCCCCTGGCCCACTCCGACACCTGCACCTTCTCATGATTCCTCCCCTCTCAGTGCAACAAACCACCCGATAGATTCCAGGAGCCAGGTCGGGCCCCCCACTGTGTGTGTGTTGGGGGAGGAGTGGGGTGTTGCAGGGGCAACACGATAGAGCCACCGGCTCTTGCCTCCTCAGCACATGCAGGAAGGACGGCTAGCCTCGACCCCGGAGACAAGAGAATGCACGATTATTTGGCAGCACGACTTGGAGGGATACTACTGTCATCTAGTGGGGAGCAGCCAGGGATGCTGCTAAACACCCTGCAGTGGACAGGACGGCCCGAACAGGGCACCACCCAGCCCCAGAAGTCCACAGTGTTGAGGTTGAGAAACCCTGGTTTAAAGAGAGAAGTCAGTACCTCTGCCTAATTCCAAGTCTTTAATTTCCCAGCCGAGGACCTGTCATCTCCTCCCCAAAAGGAAGAGATGTGAGCTTTGCCGGTTATCTAGAAAACAGTGTGGACTCCTTTACTGGATTGGCCTAAAAAATACATAAAATGAAATAAAAATGTGATAACTCCCCCTTGCTCTCCCAAATATCCAGAGAAGTTGAGGGAAACTGTTTCCTGTTTTATAAAACACCCCGGTGCCCTCCTGCAAAGGAGAGTGGTGCCGCCTCTCGCCCTGCTGCGCCTGCTCCCATAGGCGCTCTGCTGACTTGCTGAAAGGACCAGGGTTTAAATGCACAGCCCGCCTGCATGGTCTGTCTGGAGCTCTGCCAAAGACACACAAAACAGAGAGATATAGGGGACAAAAGAGACCATGCCAGGCCGGGTGTCCCGGAGGAGACCGCCCTCGGCGGCCAGCACCTAATGGTAACCTGGCCAGCGCCTGCCAGGCAGGACGAGGAAGCCAGAATCCCTGCCCAGCAAGAGGAACTGAGGCCCAGGGCACTGGGGAATCCCTGAGAACATGCCAGTGGCTCCTGAACAAACGCCTGGTAGCCTCTAGCTCCCCACGGGGCAAGCCACCAGTCATGGAAGACCTCCACAAATGTGGTTCCAGTGTCCCCAGCAACATGACCCCACGGACGAGCTCCAAGGCAAATCTCCACCCTGGCCCGCAGCACCATCTTGAGGACGCCCAGTAGTGTACTGCTGCATCTGGCTGCAGCAAACCTTCTAAAAAATGATAGCTACCGCTTACATTGTCCTTCTCCCGCGGGCACTGGTTAAGCATTTCCCACACGCTATTAGTTTACTCCTGTGAGGTCAGAACTACGACCATCCCTGATTTACCCAAGAGAACACAGAGATACAGGGAGGTTAGATGACTTGTCCAAGGCCACACAGCTAGTACACGGCAATCTGGATTTAAACCCAGGTAGCCTGACTTCAGAGTCCCTGCTATTAGCTATGACACCAGTCCAGAATCTCTGCCGTCTGGCAAGAGGCAGCTTGGCACGCCGCCTGCAGAGGCTCTGATTTCTCACGGGCACAATGGCCTTGATCATCTCCATGGTCCCTAGGAGTGTTCGGGAGTCACTCCCAAATGTGGTGGAACGTTCTGAGTACTGTGACTGCCGTAACAAGGCCATGCCAACCCATCCGTCCTGCCCAGCTGAGGGCCCAGGTCCTCACGGGGGCATGAGAAGATGTCATCAGATGCCTCCTCCTCCTTCTCCGCACCTGGCACCCGAGATTCTGTACCATGGACCAGAGATTGATTCTACCTAGAACACCTGCTTGGAGTGAGAGGACATTGGCTGGAGATGGTGCTTCTTCTATTAAATGAGAGATTCCCTGGCATTTATCTCAGTGGGACGTCAGCCAGGCAGCGAGCGCTTTGTAACTTCCTTCAGAGACCCTTGTTCAGATAGATGAGCGTTTCCACTGCTTACTTCCGCCTAGTTGTTCCTACCTCTTTCCCTTCTCTTCAAAGACATCTGAAGGCTGGACCATTTAACAGCACACTGTGTTTGCAATACAAATTATTGATCGTCGGTTTTGAGACTGTTTTCTCACACAGCCTCCTGTAGTGAGTTGAGAATGGAGTTCCAGTAGTAAAGTGCACCCTTTTCTCAAGTTCAACCACAAAAACACTTCTGTGCTACAAGACTTATGGGATGTTCTTGTCTTTATTTTACTCTTTCCTAGAGATGCTGCCAGCCAGGGGGAGATGTATGCGCACCCCTTTGTCTGTTTATGCTTCTCGATGGTGGGCCGAGGTGCACAAGCTCCAGGGAGAATTTAGCGCTCCTGACGGACAGGGTGGACTCCTACAGACCACAAAATAGGGGGCCAGAGCTGGAGAAATTGTGCTTGCTTCTACCTATTATGAAAGCACTAACTGTGGCCTGATGGCTAGCAGTAGACATATGACAAATGTGTAGTTGGGTTTTGAAAATTCTTACAAACATCGTTTAGTGTCCTGAGCTGAGAGAGAGAATTTCCCAGAGCGCTCATCAGTGACAAGAAAGTGATTTATGTACACAACCGTAAAGGTAAAAAAGAGGTTAACATGAACGGGTGGGTCCGGCACCAGGAGCACTTGGGGGGGGGTGTGTGTCTGTGTGTGTGTGTGTGTCTGTGTGTCTGTGTGGTAGGGAGTGGGTCACGGGCAATGATGGGGCTGGGGTGAAGGCCATGGCTACATTTTGCCAAGCATTTGGAAGTTTACAAATATCCAAATGTTTTGAGTCATAAAGTTAGCTTAGTGCCCCAAAGCCAGCCTGAAGTTGGCCATTGTCTCCAGAAGTCCGGGGTCCTGCTGCCCCAGCCAGAGACCTAGGTGCCGGAGATGAATGTATCAGGCTGGGATTCCTAGGCAACGCTGGCTAATTTAATTTTACCATGAATTGTTATCATACCAAAAACATTACAGCTGGTGTTTTGCAAAGAAAAATAATATTTTAAAATATATTGTCTTTCCTAAGGTGGCATGTCGAACAGATCCCCTCAACTGTTTCACAACTTGCTAATTAGATGAAGCCAATTTAATGACTCAGGCATATAAAATGTCTTCTCTTCCTGCTCCCTCCTCCACTAATGCACACATAGACAGAGAATTAGGTGGGATAATTTTAAGGCGAGACCCATATAAGCTGGGAGATTCAAATTAAGGTTTAATTAACCTGCTTAGTACAAGAATCTCTGAGCAGCGGGAGATTTGACACACTGTTACGTGTGATCTGTAATAACCAGGCACAACAGGCTGCTCCACAGCCATTATGTGGACCTGGATATCTGCCTTGGCCTAGGTGCTTGATCGAATGTCTGGAGCCTGTCAATTCCAGAGGAGAAATATTTGGAGATATATTCACAGGTCATCCTTAGGCTATATGTACATTCACAGATGAGTCGGGGAAAAGAGGTTGCATTCAGTTAAGCTAACTGTGATGCTGTAAACAGCCAGTTGGATTCGTCAAAGGATTGACCGGTAAATACATGAGTTATTGATTGCCCACTCAGACCGTTTCTCGCATAGTGGCCTGAGGTGAGTTGAGACTAGAGTTGAACCTGTGGCCTGTACTCTTTGTTCCCGGTTAACCAGTTGAACACTCATGGGATAGCCAATTGTTTACTTTTATCTCTGGGTTAGAAAACAATCTGACTGGGGTCAGTCACTTGTGTCTGTGTGCATGAGCGTATTACCACCTTTTTGGAGCCAAGGGTCATGTTGGAGCACGACTTATATAACAAACTGCTAGAATGTTCCCCTCTTATCTCAGTGTAATCCCACATAATATGAATACCAAGAGCTTAGAATCAACTGAGAGTCAAGACGGTTTCCTCTTTTGCAGCCAACATCTTGCTGTCCTCAGCTAAATGGTTAGTTTTCAGATGCTACGTTTTATAGGGAAATCATGGGAAGATTGACATGCCATCTAAGTCATGGCTTTGCATGTGAGTGGTTGACTAAGATGAAAAGAATCCCTCTACGGCTGGATGGATGAAAACGTAAGAAAGAAACACCCTTCGTTGGACTGGATTAAAGACTCCTTCCTAGAATCATTTGAGAGCTCATGGTGAGAACCTTCACATCTGTGGCTGCATCGACGGCCTACCACAACTTCCTCCTTCCTCCCCACCACGCTCCAAATCTAACATGGCAGAACTTACCTGGCCAATCCTGCCTACTAAACATACCAAGTGGAGTTTCCTGTAGAAGACCAGGTGGTCGTGGACAGTTACCAAGACTGGGTTTAGACATGCAAAGTTTCCTGGACCTGTGTGGAGAAGGCCAGACAAGTTAGCAGGGCCTCTGGCATTCCAGCCTCATGAGAAAGGCAGTAACTCTTAGGTCAGCCAACTAATCATTGCCTTTTCCTTTTAGCCCTAAAGAAGCAGCCAGACACATAGATGGCAGTCTCCTTGGGATGACTCATTCCAGGTTTACATCATGATTATCTGTATAATAAATACATCAGTACTCATATCTGTTCACTGAGCAGAAAAATTCTAAATAATTGAAATTACATACATGGCATGTACATAGTTCCTACAGGAACTATGTTTTTGAGAAGCCAAATAAACCTAGCTGATTAGGTAAAGTCTTCTTTGTAGAAGAATTCCAGCTGATGAAATGGAAAGGATGATCAAATGAATAAATGCCATTTTGTAAACCCCAAGGAAATGGCTGATTCAGGAAATAATCATTAGTAGGTGAAACCTTTGGGTGAAAGGCTGGTGGGGAACTTTTGAAATTGGGGTATCATGCTGTTGTATGAACCCATTGATCAATTTTAGTATCATTAGAAGTGGACAAGCAGAAAATATGGGCCTGGTGATGTGATACTATGTGCAGAACTGAAGGATCTTTGCCAAAAACGTTGAGCCTAAATCTAATCAAGTCTTTAGAATTAGCGTCCAGTGTACAGGAAATATTCAGATAGTCTAAGGTGTTAAATGACACAATGAGAAAACAACAGACAAATTCATTGTAAAGGACAGCTGAGCTGGCTTTTCAACAAGTCAAAGTGATGAAATAAAACAAAAGGGAAGTGTGCTCTAAACTTAAAGAGACTTAGAGACCAAATGTAAAATGTGGCCTTGTTGGAATCTGGACTTATATAAACCAGCTCTCATTAGACCTGAGACAACCGAGAAAGTTGACTAGGGGTCAGATATTAGATGATTTCAAAGGCGTATTTCTCTTTGTTATATGAAAATGGGGCTGTGTTTATGTGAGAAAAGGTCTGTATTTTTTAGAGTTTCACAATGAGGTATGTAGAAGTAAAATGAGATAATATCTGGAATTTGCTTTTAAATACTTAAGCAAAAAAAACGAAACTCAAGTAAGGCAAAATCCTGATAATGACTGAATCTTGATAATGAGTATTGGGGAGTTCATCATACAATTTTCTCCATTTGTAGGTATTTTTGAAATTTATCTTAATAAAAAAATGATGCCATTGCTGTGGATGGATGATGGATGAATGGATGAATGGATGGATGGATGGATGAATGGATGGATAGATGGATGGGTGGATGGATGGATGGATGGATGGATGGATGGAAGGATGTTGGGTTATATCTTATATTGCATGTGCACACTTAGTCCGTCAGGGGTTATTGCCCAAATTTACCAAAATATAGAATCATGTCACACACAAAAGACCCCACTGCAAAGGCACATTTTATCAGCCTTGGTGCTGGCAAGAGCTTCATCCTTCCCAGGGAGTTCCCACAGAGCTGATGCTGGAGTGCTGGAGGGGTCAGCGAGGCAGTATGCACCTGAGCGTACCGTGGTGCTCAGTCTTTGCTAGTCTGGAGCAAAAAGAAAGCATGTCAAAGACTGCTCTTTAATCACTGGTCATTTTCCTTAGAAACATCCACTGGAGAATGATAATCCTTTAAGGTGTGTTCGGTTATAAATTAAATTTATAAGCATACTGGAACTTCCTTCCTTTTATACCCTTGTAGTCTCAATTCTGAGCCATGAGAAATATGTGAAAGAGAGAGAAACTTTCCAAAATGGTGAATGTTCTGATGGCTTTGGAACAAATGTTTTTCAAGTATATGAACTATTAGTGGGCTATGAAATCAATTTAAAGGGTCATGGCCAGCATTTTAAAAATCAACAATAAGATAGAATAGAATAGATGAGAATCAAAACGCATTTCATACAAGCGTTGTCTTCTCAAATTTTTGTTTCAACTCTGTAAGCATGAGTGCTGGGTCATGGTGTACGCCGTTTTTCTTACTCTAGGTTGCCCTTAAAATGTTTAGTAAACATGGTTCTCGACATAAGCATGATTCAGGGGATGTTACTTTCACACAATTTACTCTTTTAACTTCATATGGACATGCCATGCTTATTCTACTAAACATCATTTTCAAACACTGTATAAGGTTTGAACAAGTTAAGGGAAAATATATAACACTGGATTTCCTTGAAATTATGGTCACCTGTTCTGATTTGGACATCTGGAATGAATTACTGTCCCTGTAAGATGTAATTGAGAGGAACAAGAAAATTTAGTGCCATACAGAGCAAGAAAGTAGAGTTTAAAATATTTGGCATTTCTTCAGCTAACACTAGGCAACCATCCCCATTACAACAGTGCAAGAAACCAGATGGCTAAGCAATGGGCTCAGACCCTGCATTGAGGCGTGTGCTCCAGGAGAGACAGGAGTAAGCTCTGAGTGAAGGAGAGAGCAGTTTCTTTGATTAGCTCTTGAATATGATGTAACTATACACTTTTCTGGCTTCTGGAACTTTCTGCCAGACTACCAGGCTTCCTGTTGCCTCTCACTTGCCATCTATGGGCATCTTCAAGACATCCTTATCTGACTCTCCTGGGACAGTCACCTCCCAGGTGTTGGGGTCTTGGTGTTTGAACTTTCCCACTGCTCATCTAGACTGAGAAGACCCTGCATTTTCTTCCAGGGGCTAATCTTAGATGCTTCAGCATTTCAGCCACTGAACAAGAGAACCTAGGAGAGCAGTGGCCTGGTGGGGCCAGATGACGAAAAGCCTAGAACACACTCTGCCACTGCTAACACTCCCAACCTGAGGACAAAGAAGGAGGTTACCTGGGCCCAGCTGCCTTGAGACCCACCCCACCAGCTCACATTTTGAAGGCTCCTGCTTTGGACATTTCTCAGCTCTTCCTTTTCATGCCAAGCTATCTGTCATGAGAGGTCTCTTGAGCCCCATGGGATCCTGCCCTGCCTTCAGAGAGCTTACCATAGAATCTCATTTTTTTTTTTAAGAAGATTATCCCTGAGCTAACATCTGCTGCCAATCCTCCTCTTTTTTGCTGAGGAAGACTGGCCCTGAGCTAACATCTGTGCCCACTCTCCTCTATTTTATATGTGGGATGCCTGCCACAGCATGGCTTGCCAAGCCGTGAATAGGTCCACATCCGGGATCCAAATCGGCAAACCCCAGACTGCAGAAGCAGAACATGCCAACTTAACCGCTGTACGACTGGGCCAGCCAGAATCTCATTTTTTAAACTTTACCTTTTGCCCATGCACTGGGTTGAACAGTGTCCCCTAAAAAGGCGTGCATCAGGAACCTGTGAATGTGACCTTATTTGGAAACAGAGTCTTTGCAGATGGAATCAAGTCAAGATGAGGTTCTACTAGAGTAGGGTGGGCCCTACATCCAATGTAACCGGTGTCCTTATAAGGAGAGGGTGATTTGGACACAGAGACACATACAGGAATAATGCCATGTGAAGGTGGAGGCAGAGATTGCAGCGATGCAATTACAAGCCAAGGGCTGCCAACGGTTGCTGGTAGTCACTAGAGCTTGGACGAGGCCAGGAAAGATCGGTCCTAGGGCCTTCAGAAGAGCATGGCCCTCCCCACACTTTGCTTTCAGACTTTTGGCCTCCGTCATAGAGAGAGAATAAATCCTGTTGTTTTAAGCCATCGAGTTTGTAGTAATTTGTTACGGCAACCCTAGGAAACCAATACAACCCACAGCCTAATTCTAGATTTAGGGAGATAAGGTCAGTCAAGTACCGTAATGAGTGCAAAATTAGCGCTTGCCCAAAAGCAGCACAGCTGCCCATTTTCTCTGAATCGGGACATACAGTGAGGGAAGCACACAAGGCCTTTCTACATTCCTTTGGGGGTGGGCCTGCTCCACTTGAAAAGTGGCCAAGCATGGCAAGGCCATCAATTGCTTTCTTCAGTCCACCTGCAACATTTGTAGGTCACGGAATTTCTCCCGAGATGATGATCTTCTTGGCGGTCAGTCTTGGGTCTGGGTATTGCATTTACTCTGTGTGTGTGTGTGTGCGCGTGTGTGTGTGTGTCTTTGTCTCCTTCAGTATTTGCAGGGAGGTCATGTACTACACTGGCTATTTGGAGAAATGGGTTGTATGAGACAAATGAGTAAACAAGAGAGACTAAAGGTGGGCATAATGGTAAGACGAGCCCTGGACATAAATCCTCCCGGCTGTCGTCTGTGCACTGTAGTTGGGAGAGCCTGCATGTACCCCCCTAGTTCCTCCACCCTCAGCCTCACCCACCATCATGTATGAGCTTAACAGAGACTTCTTGAAGACCAACACACTTTCAGGACAAGATGGAAAAAGTCAGAATGGTGAAATGGCGAGCAACAGGCACTTACTTGGAGGCCCAGAGCTCCTCTAATCCCACTGGCCAGGCAGGCCAGGGAGGACCGAGCCCAAGTGCGGTGGGGTCAGGGGAAAGATCTAGCTCACTCAAGCCGGCTCAAACATCGCAGGTGGACTGAAAAGAGCAGTAAGAGAATTTCATGGAAATCCAAGAATAGACCAGAGATTTCCAGGGGCTGATGCCCACTAGGGCTTCTGGATTTCTAGGGATTCTTCAGACTCCACAGCAGAGTTACAGGTCCTTGTTTTGGTCTCCACCACTAACCTGATGCACAGATGATGAGAGGAGAGGCCAATGACTACAGGACAGAAAGTGCTCCCCACATGAAGAATATCAAAGTTGTGATTTCCAAGGGAACAATGCCTTATCTCAACCTGTCTTGTTGAACCAGAGGTCATTGATTAGCAGAAGACCTGGATATCTTCCCAAGCCAAGCAACGATGGGCAGTGTGGCAGGGCCCCATGGCATGGTCATGGCTGCTTGGAGCAGCAAGGGCTACAGGTAGGGTCTGCTGCAGAAGGTCACGTAGGCAGGCAGCCCCAGCCACAGATGTATGGCCAAAACAGATGTGGAATTAGAAGAAGCCCAGACCTCATCCTGCTGCTCACACAGTAAATCACATTTCCCTGAGCTTGTGGGTGCATAAACACACACACCCATGTGTGTAGATATACACACCACACATAGCAACACATGATCTCTACACAAGTCCTCATGCGTATACGCCCACTACATTCACCAATACGTAGATCAACACTGTACACACATGCACTCCGACAAATACACATGCTATCATAGACACAAGTCTCTCTCTCACACTCCCAGACAACGTGCACACACACTCAGATCTACAGGTATGCACGCATCAACCCGGAAACAGAAATGCATGTGCACAGCCGCACGCAAATGTCTGTCTGCTCTTGTATGAGCAGGCGCGTGCACAAATGCAGAAACTAACATGTGCAGACACTCAAGAGAGGATGTACACATTTACACACACAGGCACACAAGCAGGCAGGTCCACACTGCAGGAGATTTCATTAGTTCATGTATCTTTCACCTCTCCCCACAGGTGGCTCTGCCTGGAAGACAGTTGGCTGAGAAGGCAGCTTCTGGGCCTTGTGGGCACAGGGAGCCTCGAGTTCACTATTGATTTCTGCCTTTCACGTGGCATCAGGACGGCTCATCAGAGAGCAAGCTGCTGAGGTCTGTAGGCAGTCCTACACACAGGAAGCCCAGAGCTGACAGTTTGGAGAGAGCAGAGGTTGCTCAAGACAAGGGGTTGCGAAGAGGAGCAGACGTCCCTCCAGCCAGAATCCTGCCCTGCCAGGGTGTGGGGGCAAGGTGGCTGTGCACAGCACGGGACAGGAGGCCTCTGGACATGAACCTGATGTCCGAGGCAGCGTCCTGCAGTAGTCATGAGCTGGTCTCTGGACTCCACTGCGCAGTTTGAATCCCGATCCACTTTCCCACTCAGGGCAGCACTGTGTCCTTCCTCCGGCTGCCTGCCCTCTCCACGCTGCACCCTCCTCACCTCCAAAAAGGGGGGAGCACTGGGGTTGCATGAAAATTAGTTGAATTCATGCATGCACTGCTCCAGGCAGCCAGAGGACAGTAGCGGAAGGCAGCTGAGGTTGCCCTGGGGCGGCTCTGACCCTTTAGAACTGCCTCCTGCCCCTCTGCACCCAGCTTTAAATCTAAAATGTTGCTTGCACTTCCAAATGGAATTTTTAAAAGTGAAAATCAATGTGCTCTAACAGAAAGCACAAATGTTCAATTACGAGATAAATGGAGCGTTAGAGAACACATTACGTAACATGATCGGTTAATTGTGCAGGCGTTAAATATCTAGAAACGCCCGTGGACCTTCGGCTATGCAATGAGGCATGGCTGCCTCAGACGGAAGCAAACTCGCAAGGCGACTCAAAGAATCCAGAAAAACAAATGCCTGCCACTTATCAATCCTGTTTGCAGGAATGGAAATGAATCCCCACGCTCCCATACGGAGAAATTCCCCCGGGTTTCTTACTCCGATTACTGCTTACCTTAGTATCCGCTTCACCATGATAAGCTGGGGCCTCAGTAACTCAGCTTCGTCGGTTATAGGAAAGGTCTGCGTGCCTCCCCAACAACCCCACCAGGTGCACCTGCCTTTGTCGCAGCCAGGAGCAGGGGACTCAGCTTGGCGAGGTGCTTGGAAAAAGGTGGGTGCTGCTTCAGGCCAAAACATCGTCTCTTTCAGCTTTGCACCCCTTTGAACACTCCACAGCAGGAAGCCACATGCTTCTTCCTCCTTTTCCCTCCTAGCAACATCCAGGTATCTCACAACATTTATTAAGCACCTGCTGTGTGTGAGGCCAGTTCACAAAACATCTGGGTAATCAAGGCCAAAGCTTGCCATCTCTTAGCCACTCGGGCCCACTGGTCAGGTCTGACCAGCCAGCGCTGTTCAGTGCTGGTTATGGGCTCAGGCACCTGCATGAGGGCAAGCGCCTTTGCATCTTCTTGGCCCTTCCTATGTTGAAGGACGCTTTATGCTCTCTGGCTGCAGGAGGGGTGTTGCACTCAGTGTGTCCCATGAGCAATGGGACCAGGGTGCCCATGGTCATTCAGAGTCCAGCTGCCATCATGTCCGGAGTCCAGGCTGTCGCTGGGATTGCACCCTCAGGGCTCATCTGTATGTGCATGCAACGTCCTCCCTCCCCATATGTCACTGCAGCAGGCACTGAGGCTCGGGGTGCAGGACCTCACCTGCTGGCCACCCTCACTGGTCAGGGGCCAGCCCTCTTGGCCTCAAATCCTAGCCCTCTGATTTTACCAGTGGAGTGAGCTCTCCTAGCTTCAGTTCCAATGACTCTATGATGAAGGTCATTGGCAGGAGTCAATGAGATAAAGCCCCCAGCTCTCCATCCAGCACAGGGTATGAGATGCCCTCAAGGAATTTTCCCCATCACTGTCATTATTGTTGGTATGTTTATCTTCTCTGGCCTGGAGACCCAATGGGAACAGGAAAGCTGGGCACCCTGCCCTAAGGAGTGCTGGGTCCAGTGTCTTCTATCAAGTCACCACATCACAGTGATAAGGACCCTGGAGAACACCACGCCCAGGGTCCAGACTCCCCAGGGATGAAGCAACAGTGCCTACTGTCGTTCAACTGACCCCTGAGAAATCCCCCATGGAATCTGGTGCCTGTCCAGCCAGATCTCCGATTCCTACCTCCCCAGGGGCTCCTTCACCTATCTGCCCTTGCTGCTGGGCGAGGCTGGGGCCTTTGAGTCAGCTACTCATGCCTTCTGGCAAGGTGAGGTATGCGGGTGCAGAGTGGCACTTCTCGAGATGCAGCTCACACGTGCCAGGTCCGCACGTGCCCAGCTGGGGGTCTGAAGACTTGCTGGAAAGAAACGAATGACTTGGTTCCATCAGCAAGCATAGATGCTCATTTGAAAGAAATGATTCCCACTTCACACCTTACTGTAATTTTCCAATTAATTGTGATTTAAATATGTTAATGTGGCTAACTAGGTTGAGCATCAGCTTAAAGACTTTCTGAATAATGAAGCAAGAACTCCTGGTACACACACAAAGGAGGAAATTTTCTGCTGAACGCACGCAGCAGGACAGAGGCAGCTGTGCAGTCCTGAGATGGGACTGGCCCTAGCCCGCAGCCAGGCCTGGCACGACAGTACAGATAGGTGCTGAGGGTCCTGCAGGGCCTCAGGGCTGGGCCTCAGGAGCTGGGCTAGGTGCTCCCTTTGGCTCCTTCTGGCAGAGTGCCAGCAGTTCCCTTTGTGGTGCGTGTGAGGGACTCTGGGGAGATTCCTGACTCCAAAATATTCCCCATAGTGGCCTGCTGTGGCTGCCCAACTCATCCTCATTACTGTTTCAACTCTTCTTAATTTTGCCACTGGATGCCCTCACCCCAGACACGAAGTACCCAACTGAGTCCCCGGAGATGTGTTGAGTGGGCCACTGCCAGGAAGAGGGCATCCTTCCTGGAAATAGGAAAGCTGGGCCCCCTGCCCCAATGAGTGCTGGGTCCAGTGGATGGAGCGCAGGACAGGCAAACGTGATGGCGGACTTTCAGGCACAGCTGACCCACACTGGCCTGAGCTGCCAGGGATCTAAGCTCATTCTCCTCTCTCCAGGTGAGATGAGCCCAAGGGGCCTCGGACAGAGAGGCAAAGGGAGCTGCTTGGTGGGAGAAATCCACACACCGACCAGCTGTCTGTCTCCCAGCCTGGGTATCCTCTGCAATAGCCGCCAGTCACGGGGGCCATATCTGAATGTTTGAGTTTGAACGGGGGCTCTGCCCCTCCCCTGGGTTACCTACAACAAAGCATTCCTCCCCAGGCCTCTCCTGCCTCCTGTCTATTACACAGGGCTGATAAAGAGGCTGACCTTGAGGGTTGTTGTAAAGATTAAATAGGATCAAGTACATGAAAGAGAACACAAGCAGTAAAGCCCTCTGCGTCCGGAGGTAGAGGGCGCTAACCCAAAGTTGACTGGGAAGGACTAGGCGGATATCTCAGTGCACGCCCTGCCTCTCCTCACCAATGACACAAAGCTTGTGCCTGGCTGGCAGGTGTGCAGGACAGCCCTGGCATCACATCCACCAAAACCCTGGGGTGCTGGTTGTAGGATGAGATGCCCTTACACAGCCTGGCATTGTTCTTGGTACATTATAGGATTGTCCTCCAGCCCAAATTTACTTTTTATGCATTGATTGATTCAATGTATATTTATGGAGTTCCTATTATATAATATACCTGATCATATCCTAAGTGATGGGAATACAGTAGCGGATAAATAGAAAAAGTCCTACCTCTGGAGAGCCTATGTTTTAATGGGGGGTGCTATGGACTGAATTTTGTTCCCCCAAATTCATATGTTGAAGCCCTAACCCCACATGTGACTGTTGGATAGAGGGTCTTTAAGGAGGTGATTAAGGTCAAAAGAGGTCATAAGGGTTGAGCCCTGATCCTTTAGAACTGGTATCCTTATTAAAAAGGAAGCAACACCAGACGTCTCTCTCTCTCTCTCTGCCTTGTGAGGACACAGCCAGAAAGCAGCTGTCTTCAAGCCAGGAAGAGAGTCCTGCCAGAACCTTGATCTTGGACTTTCCAGCCTCCAGAACCGTGAGAAAATAAACTTCTGCTGTTTAAGGCCCCCAGTCTGGGATATTTAGCTCTGGCAGCCTGAGCAGACTAAGATAGGGGAGACAGACAATAAGCAAATAAACACGAATATAATCTACCAGGTAGTGTAAGTGCTATGTAAAAATAAATTCTAGCGAAGGAGATAGGAGGCCCGGCTGACACCAGGAGGACACATGGAACAGACAAGACAGGTGGACCAGTAGTGACTCCAATGTGCCCCTGGCATTTGGGCATCCAGGTGGAGCTGGACAGGGCCTCGCCTCTTGGAGCACCACTTCTACCCAGTGATCACAATTCTGTAACAATTCTATCATATGACCAGTCACGAAAGGTTCCTTTATCTGAATTTTATCTTCCAGTTATAAATTGGAGAGTTTCTTTAGACTTTGCCAGTCACTGTCGATTTACGAAGGCAACCACGGTAAATGTGCAGAGTAACAGGGGACATTCACTTACTTAGCGCTCGGCAGTCTTTTAGTGCCCTAATTAAGTAAGGGAAGTAGGGAGAGCTCTGGTTGTCAATACAGACAGAAGCGTTTAGCTTCAATACACAGGAGGCAGGGAGGGAGCCATCGTGGCTAAGAGGTGATAGCAACGATAATGGAAGCTCAGGAGAAACTCCTCCAGACCTTCCTGTGACAGGTCAGGATTTCCTCCATGCTCATGTCAGAGGTGAAGAATCAGAGATGCGGAATTATCGGGCTCAAACCCACCTTCCTGAAAGTCCCCAGGACCTGCCTTCTGTGGCAGGAAACCTGAAGTGGTGAGGAAGCCCTCAGGGAAGTCGTGAATCCTCCTCCCTCAAACTTTCAGATCCAATCCTGACTTCTTCAACTTGCCTCAGAGCTTGAGGAAAAGGAAACTGCGAACCTAGTCGAGCAGCCGCCTACTCAGGGCTACTTAATCCGCGACCTTTGGCACGACAGAGGGAGGACCCAGTCATCATTTCCGTTTTAGAGATGAGGAAAGTCAGGGGCTTAGGGAGCCCAAGAGACTCATGCAAGTCACACAGTCAAGACACTGGGGCAAGGATTCAACACCAGCCCCTCTGATCGTGAGACTGCTGCCTGTCCTCCAGTCTGTGGCCTGTTCACACACATACTGGTCCATGGGAGGTTGGTTCCTTGTGCAGCGGGAAGCAAGGTCTGTCACCCAGGTGAGCCTCGGGTGCTCTAGGTTCACAGAAGAGGCAAAGGCTGCTCTCCCCAGGAGGCTGACCCCATGGAGACCTTGGGTTCCATGCTTTGTGTGAAGCTGAGGCCTTCCTCCTTGTTCCAAGGATGTCATTGTCCCAGCCACCAAGGGAAAGGCAGCTTCTCTTTGGCCTGATGTGTTCTGGTAGGTTTTCCAGCAGGACTTACAAAGTCTTTAACCAGACAGAACGGGGGCCAGGTGACCGGGTACTAATGTTCTCAGACTGCCTGTCTCTAGACCATAGGCCATGCAGACACTGGCCTGGGGACCCCGATGAAACTCCTTTCCAGACTATGGCCAGGAATATTCAAGTCCAGCTGTAAACTGCTCTCACTCTAACCTTTGCGTGGGGTTTGCCTCCATCCCTTCCTGTTCCATGGCCTGCTCTACTCTGGCGAATATGGGAGCTCTCTCAAGTCCAGTCCCAGAGACTGCAAACGCTGGGTGGGATGGGACCAAGTCTGACTTGTCTTTGGGTCTGTTCCACGGCTGTTAGAAGGAAGAACTTGACACGCCCTGGTGCATGGTGGATGCATGCGTGGACAGGTAGGAAGGTGGCCCAGTTGGAATCCTTGCACAAGAGTGATGAGATGAGATCCTGGGTGAGCAGAGCAGAGGCACTATCACCAGAGTGATTGAGGGCAGAATGACATGGGATTAACATCATCAGGAGAGCACCACCCAACATGAAAGACAGCAGAGCCAGCCATCCCCCAGTGCTGCCTCCTATAGGCCAAGTCCATGTTTAAGGTGCCAGCAAAACCAGGTCTGGTCAACTATGATGCACCGATCCAGAAATCTGCAATAAAAAAGTCCAAAACGTCAAAACTCCAACATATTAGACACTTTGAGTCTGAGGTTGGATATTGCCTGTATTTTTAGTTACATATTGAAACAGGGGACCATTCCAGTGCACTGGCATTCTACAACCCCCCTCACGCCCCACAGACAGCTTCTTCTGTGTCCTCAGGTGGACAGTGGCAGGGGCACTCCTCTGAAAGCACACCAGCCAGGCCTTGACTCCTGATCTAGGGGTTCTCCTACAGAGACCCTTCAGAGAAGGACTCTGGGGACACATCCATGCAGGTCTGAGTCTTTGAGAACTGCACCTCGGGCATGCAAAGGGACCTATCAGGCAAGGGTTTTCACTAGCATTAACTTACTGAAGCTTCATGAGAAATGTACCTATTTTACAGATGAGGAAACTTGAGGCTCAAGGACGTTGACAGGTTTGTTCACGATCTGACAGGTAGAAAAGAGCAAGGTGGGGATTCAAACCCTGGATGATCCAAACTCCCAGACCCGAGGCTTTGCCACTGTACTAGGCTGTCCCTTCTGGGTGCTACATTGCCCTTCTCAATGGTTTCCCAACTCCAATTGCTCCCCCTGGCCTCCCCCCTCCTTCTGCCCACCTAAATCCACCCAGCAAATCATAGCCAAAGTAGGCCTCTTAAGACATTGTCTTAACCCACCTGGGCCACAATAACAAAATACTACAGACCTGGAGGCTTATAAACAACACAAGTGTATTTCTCGCAGTTCTGGAGGCTGGAAGGCTGAGAGCAGGATGCCAGCATGGTTGGGTGAGAGCCCTCTTCCAGTCTGCAGACATTTTCTCATATCCTCACATGGTGGAAGGGGCCAGTTTGCTCTCTGAGGTCTCTCTCATAAGGGCATTTAGTCCCATTCATGGGGGCCCCACCCTCATGACTCCCGTCCCAAATGTCCCACCTCCTGACACCATCACCTTGGGGGTTAGGATTTCAACAAATGAATCTTAAGAGGATGCAAATTCAGCCCCCAGCAGATATGCTCCCAAGAGCCCACGGTGACTCTCCCTGCACTAAGTCCAACGTTACAGTTGCTCTGCTTCCTTTCCCAACTGCTAGACTGCGACCCTCCACTCCCTTTGTACCTGTGCCATCCTCTGTTCCAGCTCCAGAGCTGTTTCTCTGCTTAGTCAAGCTTGTACCTCCTGATTCCCCGCTTTCTATGCCTTTGCTCACGCTGTTGTCCTGGCAGGAAGGGCTACCCAGACACCCCCATCCTTCAAGCGCAGATCTAAGTCCTTGTCTGATGGCCCTCGGGACTCTCCCATGGTAATTAGCAGAGCCCAATGACTACTGATTCATTTATCCCCTCATTGGTTTATCAGCTATTCAATAAAGTGGGTCTCTATTTCAACCCACTGCCTGACAGCTCATATTTGTTTCTCTGTCACTTGATTCAGACAGCTTAAGAGTTGTTATTACCAAATGCCATCCGTTTCAATTGGTAGCTTGGTAAGCCATCTTGAAACAAAATGACAGCTGATGAAAACTTGTGTTTGTTAGTCTAATGGGTCAGTGAACTGCGCTACAGAGATGGAGTACGTGAGCTCCTGAAGAGAGGTTCTCTGTTCCTCCAACTTATCAGCCGATTTAATGTCCCTGATAGATACACCAAGCCACAAAAGAGGTGGAAACTAAATGACTTCTCGTGACAACTCATGCATCTGACTTGTCTTGGGACAACTTAAAGACCTAGTTTGTTGGAGAGTAGGTGATTTTTTACTCACCCAAAGACCTCATTTCCATGTTTGAACTCCTCAGTGCCTATCTCACTTGTCCATCTACTTTTGTGACACTGACTTTCCCCGTCTACCATTTTAGCCCATGTTTTTGGTAAAGTGTGATGTCTTGAGTACATTGAATAATTAATCAGGTCCCTGATCTTTTTGTTCTTCAAAGTTTCCCCACCCCTCTCACCTAAGAGCCTACCATGTCCTTTGCCCTCACTAGTTATGTGGCCGACTCCCACTCTCCCTAAAAGACCCCCTTAAAGATCCCTTCCTCGTGGGGGCCTTCTCTCACCTCCAGCTTCCTAACCAGACTCTTTGTGCTCTCATCACCCCTCGAGTGTCCCTCTTTACCCTACTTGGGATGTGTGTAGGATTTGCTCGCGGACTTCCTCAACAGACGCAAAGCTCCAATAGGGCAGGGACCCCTCTATCCAGCATGTAACATGGTATCACCACCTAGAAAGCACTAGTAAATATTTCTTCAACCTATGAGTAAATGTTCAAATTAAAGCCAATAATTCCATGTGATGACGCCAACAGTCCCCACGTTATGATGTGTCAGAAAGCCTTTCCTTTGATATTTTCCAAGAGGGAGACTTGAAGAGCCCTGAGCTCTCAGGGATGCAATAGCCACACGCATGACCAGGCTTGTCAGGAGGCCGCAGTGCACGGAACAACCAGTCCCAGTGTGATCTTTCTTCCTTTTTCTCCACAGAACCGAAGTCGTGGGGAATGAGGTCCCTTGGTCTCCTCTATAAACGTGTTTGGATGTTTCTCACTTAGGTCAACACTGACAGTCATTGCAAGTGGCACATTGAAACACAAAAAGCACGAGGCATTAACAGATCCAGCCACTAAGGGCCCTGCACCCTTTACAAGAAAAGCCCTTCCATAAACGTAACAGGCCGAAATTGTGTAAATGTCAAGGCTTTCGAAGTCGCTCACTCCCATGCCCTTGATAGGCCCTTCTTCAGTATTCTACCTCTGTGTCCACAGAGGACACTGGCTGGGGGAGTGGGAAGCGAGCATCCTGGCACTTGCACAGCCTCAATCCCAGTGAAGCCAGGAGGGAATGGGCACGCAATCCCAGCCTGCATTTCTGTGAATTTCGCCTGCTAAAAGGCTGCACCCGCATGCTTGTTGGCCTTATATCCAACTGGAGTTACGTCAGCTGTGTCCACTGCACAGCTTGGGTGTTTTTCCCTAGGAAGCTGCTTTGTCACATTGCATCCCCTCTGGGCGTGTGTGTACAACACCCTGCAGCCCACTGGCCTTTCTGTCATTCCCAAGCTCTTCTATATGCACAGTCTCTTCATGACCCTCGCAGCACACCTGGGGGAGGTTGAACAGGAAAGTCCCCATATGTTGTCGGGGACATTGACACAAAGAGTAGATGCTTGATTGACCAGGACTCTTGGCCAGGGGCTCCCTTCCAGACAGCATGCACCCTTCCATTTCCACCTGCACAGGTGTCAGCCGCCTCTGTCAATGAAGGCTCCACTCCATTGGGACCACCCTTGATGCTCCCAAGTGTTTGAATTAAGGTCTTGGTGGAGCATCATTTCTCAAAGACCCAGCTCATGGCTGAGAGATGCTGGCATATGGAGCCATTGGGATTTTGACTTGAACTTGTGCCTCTCTGGTCGTGCACACTCCTCTGTGCACCTGCCTGGCTTGGCCTGGAGCCACTCCTTCCAGGTGCAGTTATGGGAGGATGAACACTCTGAGGGAGGTTTGACTCAGTGAGATGGGTGATTGGCCATTCTCAGGACAAAGAGATTCTAGCTTTGGTTTTGCAACTATCATCTTAAAGCCAAGAGGGACTTCACTGATGGATGGAAGCCTGGGCACCTACACTGGTAAAAATATCGAAGAGGAGAGAGGGTGTCTTTACAGTTTCAGGTTAAGTCACCTGAGCAGGAACAATGTCAGGTGGAGCAACAGTCATGGGGGCTTCTGTGCTTTGAGGACCATGTTCAATGTGTTGGGTTGGGTGGAGGTAACAGCTCTATCCTCCCCAAAGTCTTTGAAAACTGGAACAGGAGTCTCTCTCTCATCTTTACCATCCCCTGCTCTTTGGCATCTCCCAGGCTTCCTGTAGTCTGCCTACCATCAGAAGCCTGGCCTTGATTTTTCCAGGTCCCAGCTGGGAAAGCTGGAGATAGTACAACCAGGGTGGTAGGGCCATCATGAGGGCAGACATCACTGTACTCTCCCAGGCCACTGGGAGTGGGTGCAACCACTCCATGAGTCACCAAGATGAAGCTGAAAAGCCCCAGGAAACATAGTGCCATCAATCTGTGCTACATTGACTAGTGTCCCCCAAAATTCATGTCCACCTGGAGCCTGCATATGTAACTTTATTTGGAAATAGAGTCTTTGCAGATGTAATCAAGTTAAGATGAAGTTATACTGGAGTTACATGGGTCCTAAATCCAATGACAGGTGTCCTTGTAAGAAGAGGGAAATTTGGACAGGGAGATACACAAAGAGGAGGATACAATCTGAGGACAGAGACAGAGACTGGACTGATGCACCTACAAGCCAGGGACATCCTGGACCACGAGAAGCTGGAAGAGGCCAGGAAGAACCCCCGATAGTGCCTTCACGGGGAGCTCGGCCCTCCTGACACCTTGATTGCAGACTTCTGCCTCCAGAACTGTGAAAGAATAAATATCTGTTGTTTCTAGCCATGGAGTTTGCAATATTTTTTAATGATAGATGCAGGGAACTAATATGGTGTCCTTGGCACTTTGGCCCCTTCTGGGACGAAGAATGAGACATTGCACAAGAACACACCATGGAGCCATGGAGGGTCGAGTGTGTGCACGTGTGTGTGTGTGTGTGCACACATGCAGGCCACAGGATCACACAGAGGACCCAAAGACTGGAAGGCTAGGTACACAGCTCTTTCCTCCATCTCAGAACCCCCTGTCCTGTCCTTGATCCTATGGCTGAGCAGGCAAGGTTGTTAAGACAGACATCACTGCCTTAGGAGCAGCTCTACCCACTTGCTCTCATTCAGGAAACTGGCTTGCAACCTGCTCTCCAGATGGACCCACGGAGGCCCAGTGTCTCGCAGCTGTCTGTGGCTGGCACAGCGGTGTACTCGGGTAATTGCAGAGGAGCCGCAGCCAGGTTTCTGGGGCTGAACGTCACTCTCAGTCATTTTGCAGAGGCGGGGTGGGCTGCCCCGACCCATGGCCTGAATTAGCATAATGGTCTTCGTCCAGAAGGAGACAGGAAAGGCGAGAAGGTGAGCAGCTGCCCTTCCGCCAAGCCTGCCCATCCCTTTGCTGCTGGGCCTGCCAGGCCTGGGCTAGGAAGCCTGATGCCATCTGTTGTGAGGGGCTGGCCACTATTCCAAGGGGATCAGGTGCTCCAGAAGTCAGGAGAGAGCCTCAGATTTCAGGAGACAAAGTCACTTTTAGACCACCCTCTGGGTGGTCAGCACCTCCGGGTTGCTTAGTCTTCTTGCCACATGCGTGGAGACTGGCAGGATCTGAAGCCGTCCTCAGGTGCTGGCTCAGCTGGAAGATGCCAGAAGTGCCCATGCTCCTTCTTAGGAAGTGGTTCAGACAGTGCCCACGAGGCTGCCTTGCCGTGTGTAAAAAGGTGCCTTAACCGAGCTAAGCACCCAGCCCCAGGGCCAGCCATCTAACAGGGTTTCCCTGCATCAGGAGCTCCGGGCAGAAGTCTGTCTGTCTCTGAGGAGCTCGGGCCTTGTAAAGGAGCCTGAGAACGAGGATATGGGCGTGGACGTGGAGGCGAGGAGGACTTCCATGGAGGAGGCCACCTGTCCCTTCTGAGGATGCCAGCATCATCCCTGTCCCTCTGTAGTGCCTGAGCAGCCCTGGCAGAGGCCTCCCCAGCCATGTGGCATTTAGGGAGGAAGTCAGGAACAGCAAGAACATAGGGGCAGGGACAAGGTTTGTGGCAGGAAAGTCCTTGACTGAAAACGTTGCCACCACCATTACTGGGATACCCTGGAGGCTGAGGTGGACCAGGTGAACTCTAGAAGTTCCCTGCCCTCCACCTTCTTTCCATCCTGATCATCACACTGGTCACAGTCAATTCCCTACAGGGCTGGCACAGGCTTAGTGCCCGGCCATGCCCCGTTCATCTCTGGGCACCAGAGGCACTCCTGGAAGGCAAGACAAAACCCCTGCCCCCAGCCCCACCCACCAGGACCCTGAGCATCATCCCTGCCCAGGCTCCTGGTCTCAGGGTCTGGGCTCTCCCTGGCAGGGCATGGAGATGGGCCCTGGCTTCTGAGCACCTATTACAGTATGGGCTTCATAAACATACAATGTTTTTTAAAAGCTGACGTCATGCACTCAATGTGTACCCTCTCCAAATTCATGAGTATGCATGGCTGTATGAAATGGAATCCCCAGTGTGATGGCATCTGGAGGCGAGACCTTTGGGAGGTGATTAGGTGGTGAGGGTGGAGCCATCATGATGGGATTAGTGCTCTTATAAGAAGTGTCAGGAGAGCGAGAGTGTGGCTCCTCTCTCTGCTCTCCGCCATGTGGGCACAGGGAGAGAAGACAGCCTTCTATAACCAGCAAGGGGCCCTCATCAGACACCGACTGGGCAGGCACCCTGATCCGGGACTTCTAGACTCCAGAACTGTGAGAAATAAATGTTGAAGCCCCTGGTCTACGGCATCTGTTACGGTGGCCCCAGCAGACTATGACAGCTGGCCTCACTCGTAGGGTGAAGAGAGCCCGAGATTTGGAATCAGGAGAGTCACTGAGGCTGCGATGAAGCACCCTGCCGAGAGACACAGGACTTGGCCCTCCCTGCTAGGAGATGGGGACAGCTCGCTTCACTCTGCTGGGCTTCGGTCCACACCTGGACATGGTGACAGCCAACTCATGAAACCTCAGACCATCTGGGAGAGACAGCGCTCTGTCAACAGTGCACTGAGATTGTGCCCACCATTCCCTCACACCTGACCTGCCTCTGGGGTGCACCTTTTCTGGGTGAATGGAGACCGCCCCCGCATTTCACTTCTTCCCGGGCCTGCGGGTCCTGCACCTGCATTTTGCTCTTAGTGACATGCCCAGACTGCTGACAAGAAGGCCTCATTTACTGGAATTTTTCATCCAGCAAACTCCCGCGTCCCTTATTTGTTTCCCAAGACAGTTGGGACCATGTTTGCTTGGACAGAGATGTAATGAAAGCAGTAGAGAGTGGTCCTCCTGGCGACTCTCCAGCTCGCTCCTGCTGGATGCTGGAACAGACGCAACTCCCTGAGTGTGCTCTTCCATAGCCAGGGGCCACTTGGCAAGCCTTCCCTTCCTTTTTGGGCCACAGACCCATTGTCGGGGCCTGTCTGTGCCCCCTAGATCCATATGTTGGAACCCTAAGCTCTGACGTGATGGCATTTGGAGGCGGGCTCGTTGGGAGATGATTAGGGTTAGATAAGGGCAAGAGGGTAGGACCCTGATATGATAGGATTGGTGCCCTTATAAGACGAGACACCAGTGCTCTCTCTGTCTCTTTCTCTCTCTGTCCATCTCCCCTATGCACACACTGAGGAAAGGCCATGTGAAGACATAGAGAGATAGTGGCCACCTACAAGGCAAGAGAAGAGGCTTCAGAATGAAACCTACCTTTCCAGCACTTTGATCTTGGACTTGCAGCCTCCAGAATGGTGAGCAATAAGCCCCCCAGGCTTGGTGCTTTGTCATGACACCCTAGCAGTCTAAGGCAGTCCCCTTCCCTGGACACTTGCCACCCACCTGACTCAATCCATTGCCCTTCACTCCCTGTCTATGAGATTGGCAGCCTGGCTCTGAGAGCAGTCAGAAACCAGGCTTCACCTGGAGTTCTTTGGCAATTATGGCTTATTCAGGCCTCGGCAGCTCTCAGGGGTCAGAATGCACCACGACACATGTCTTTATTCCCTGCCTTCATGGGAGGTGCCAGCCCACAGGGTGATGGCTCAAGGACTCCTGCTCCCTTGCTACAGGCCGACGGGCACAGCCAGCCAGGCCTGGTTCCCTTCCAGCTGCAGCCTCCACAGCAGCGGCCCCGTGGAGGTGAGGCACGTGGTCCTCAGGGAGGGCTGAGCGCAGTAGCGCATGTGGCAGGCCCACCATGCCCCTGGCATGGGCTGCGGTACCAGCTGCAGCTCCAACAACTGTCATCTGACATCCTGACGTGGACAGGTGTCGGGAGCCAAGAGGCCTGGGCCGCTCTCGCGCTTTCCCCACCACGCCCGAACCCTTGGGCCCAGCCTCCGGCCAAACAGGTGTACAACAGCCTGTTGCAGGTCCTCAGAGAAGGCTGCAGGCTCAGGAGAGGCCTCTGAGGGGCAAGCAGATGAAAAGAACAAAGGAGGTGATGCTGTGGGTTGACAAGCTTATTGATAACAGTTTAGGGGAACGGGCCTGCCTGGTGACAGCAAATTGCTCCTAATGGCTTTTGCCACCTGCAGGCCCCAGTCAAAGGGAACAAGCTGTCAGGCTGGTCCTCGGGAGGCGACATCCTCCTAGGCAGAGGGACGCCTGCCCACTCCCTGCTGGTCCAGGGCCTGCCCTTGTGTGGCCTTTATGAGGCAGGGACGAATAACAAGGGCCCTGGCACTGGGTGAATAATCCCAGTTATACTAATAGCTGTCAGTATTGACTTCCAAACGTCATCCTTGCCCAAGCATGCTGGGTGTGGCCAGTTGAGCCCCGCATCCATCGGGTGGGTGTCACTTCTTAAAACCCCATTTTGCACATGCAGGAACTTGGATCCAGAAAGATTCAATGTTCCCAAGGTCACGTTGAGGGAGAGGGCAGCAGAGCCCAGATCAGAAGCCCTACAGTCCAACTAAAAACACCATGCCTTTTGTCACTGTGCAACTTTGTCCCTATGGTGGAGGGAGTGTCTTGGGGGAAGCTTTCCCCAGCCAACTTCAGGAACTGGGTGGTAGGCCACAGAGAAGGGAGTCATGCCCTAAACCCTGTCTCCATAAGATGCCACCAAAAGTCTTCTTTAAGGAAAATGACAAAACCAAACAGACCTTAAAGTTAGCCCGAAGGCAGAGGCCTCTTTCCATAGGCCACTCTGATCCTCATCGGGCCAGGTGGGACAATGTGGCCAGGCTGTTCGCTGGGATTTTGCTCCGAGGAATGCCTGCGTGGACTCCTGTCTTTGTTCCAAAAAAGAAAATGCAGAACAAAGTTATGTCCATGTAAAAGATGCCCAGACCTCCCAGGTGGAAGTTCTGGCCAGCAGCTGCCGTTGTCTGGTGAACAATCAGCAATTAGATTTGTCTCTACTGTTGCAAGAAGGTTGTTGTTTGTGGGCTTGTGTGGGAGGCATGGGGCCAGAGGACCACATCCAGCAGCTCTGCCCCCTGCTTAGCAGGTACTGGAGGTAGACAGGCCCCATTAGCCCACCACACAGCGAGGGGCCTGAACCATCAGTGACTTCCTGGGCTCTAGCTCAGATAGGACTGGAGTTGATGGTAAGGACTTGGCCAAGAGGATGTTTACCTGACCAGTCAAGTTTGCCTGTTTAAAAAAGAATTAATATGCTGAGTATCCACGCTAGAACTGCCATGGGTGACTAATTTTGTATCATGTGAGTTAAAATAAAAATGGAGCCCCTCCTTCTTTCTAATTTAATCATAATGCATCATTGGTTCATTCATTCACTTGTTTGCCTCCCATGATGCCTACCTAGTGAATACCCCCTCCTGTACCTCTCTTTAGAGTGGATTAACAAATACAGTCACCTACTGTATGAGGTCCCTGTGGCTGCTGTAACAAATTACCACAAACGTGGTGGCTTAGAACAACAGTAACTGACCCTCTCACAGTCTGGAAGCCACAATTCTGGAATCAGTTTCACTGAACTGAAGTCAAGGTGTCGGCAGGGCTGCGCTTGCCAAGAGGCTCGGACGGGGAGCTGTGCCCTGTCTCTTCCTGCTTCTGGAGGCCACCACCACTCCTTGGCTTGTAGCAGCATCACTCCAATCTCTGCCTCTGTGGTCACGTGGCCTCCTTCTCTTCTGTTGATGTCAAATCTCGCTCTTATAAGTACACTTGTGGTGGCGTTTAGGGCCTACCCAGATAATTCAGGATGATTTCCCTATTTCAAGATCCTTCATTTAATCACGTCTACTAAGTTTTTGTTATAGAAGGTAATGCACACGTTCCACGAATTAGGACCTGACGTCTCTTGGGCCCTTTATTCAGTCTTCTGCACCCACCATTGTAGGGTCAGTTAATTTCAGTACACATAGTGAGTGACGATGCACCAACCTGGTACGGTGCTTTTGAAGATTCTGTTATGCATGCTTTCACAATCTTTAAGTTTCAAGGAAGCTAACGGGTGATGACTCGGTAACTCCAGTCTGCGTCCAGGTAAATGTATTGACACCTGACCCAGGAGTGCCTCTGGGTGCTGGGATAACGGATGCATTTACTGTCCTGTTTGCTCTTTTCTATATTTTCCAAATGTTCACTGGGAGTGGGACATTTCCTGTTTCCTGTCTGTCTGTTATGGTCTTGTCACTGTGCATCCTGGCCCCCATGCCACAGCCTGCCCGAGCAGGTGCCCCATGTGTGTTGAATGAATGGACCTTCATGATGGAAAAAGAGGGAAGCGTTGTGAAACACAACGAGGACAGGACAGGGTTCGGAGCCTGGTCCCAGAACCCCCTGCTGCACACTGACCCGTGTGTTCAGCCCCTTTGGCAACACCTGGCAGATTTGGGTCCTGTTGCTTCGTTCTGTACCTTTCTCCTGTTCCCCGGGGCTCCATTTAGGCAGATGCTGTGGAAATGCCGCTGGGTCAGGTCCAGAGCTGAGCCACTGCAGCCGAGCCCCCAGGGCACTCCTGGCATGTGCAGCAGTCATGACAATCACAGAAAAGCCACACCCACAGCGGCAGCTGCTGTTTATTGTACGTGGGCCGTAGCTCAGCTCATGTCACTGTGTTTCTAAAGCTCATGTCCATAGGATGAGAGCTGTTTTATTCTCCTTTCACAGTGGAGGAAGTTGAGGCTGGAGAATTAAATGACTTGCCCAAGGTCACTCAGCTGATAAGTGGCCAGGCTGCGACTTGAACCTGCAGCTGTGTGGCTTCTAAGCCTGCAGTTTTCCAGAAAACCAGGGCAAGAGGAATAGCATAAAAAGGCTGACCAAATTGAGTTGTAAATCACATTTTCTTAAAGTTTTGTTTTCCTTCATTTATCTAAAATAATTGAACGAGTGAAAAAAAAAAAACATAAAACAAAACCTGTTCTAAAGTGCACTAGGTGGGAGGTCTACTCCACATGGCTCAGTGTTGGCCTCTCCAGATGTTAAGCTGATAACTTCCCAGCCACGCCCGCAGCACCCCGCCACAGGGCAGGGCTGCCCATCCCCTTACTGTCCTCTTTCAAGTGCGTCTAGATTTACTTTCCAGCTTCTTTACTTAAGTTGATGCTGGTTCCTCGCCTTCAGCAATTCTCTGGGCTCTGAGAATTCCTGGGCAGGACAAGGATAGCGTCCACCGGCTGCACAGGGCCAGGCAGTGGAAGCATCATTCCCTCCCTGGGCCTGGACTGCAGCGGGTGCATCCGCTGAGCCCACTCTGGGCTGGTCCCATCCGTCCACCATTTGGCACTCACATACTCACACCGATGCTCGCAAGCTCAGTGAGTGGAGTGTCACCCTTGCAGGGGCATGCCAAGCAGGACAGGGCGTCTGCCCAGCAACCCTGGCGAGGCCCAGACTTCTGGATGGAAGCAGAATGTTTCCTTTGATGTTCTTTCAGTTGCACCCTTTAAAAGCACTCAATTCACCCAGAAAGTGAAGTGGGTTATTTACGACCCCAGCCATTGCGTGTTGGGGAGGGGTGCCAACACACAGATGATTGTTCTGGCATCATCGCCTCCCAGTGCTGTTTGCTCAACAGCATTAAGCTGAAATATCGTTTGCCGGGGATCACTGCCCATCAGGCACTTAATTACATACAAAATTAGATTTCCTTGTGGTTTCACTGAAAGCTCAGGGTGTTGGAATAATTACTAAGAGAAAAGATAAAAATACAAGTTTATCCCCCACACTGTCCCCCCGAATAGCAACAAGCAGAAGCATGAACCCTGAAATGTCCATCTTTTCCAAAGTCCAGGCATTTGGTGGTTGGCCCCTCACTCTGGTCCTCCCGCAGGAGAAAGCTCTGGGGCCACGAGGGGCTGAGCCTCTTCCCGGAGCCCAGTGAGGTCTTTTCTCGGTGGTCTCTAAAAGAGGCCCCTGTGGTTCTCCGATTTTTGTAATGGGTAAAAAGAGATCAAGCAGGGACCGTATTTCTGGAACTTTGGAAGCATAAGGACCTGGATTTGAATCCTGGTTCCGATGGCTCGTGACCTGGGCCATGTCACTCACCGCTCTGAGGCTTAGGTGCCCCGGTTGGAAGATGGAGTGATGCGACTCGCCTCCTGGGACTGCTGCGAAGGCTCCGTGAGTCCGTGTCTGCAGACAAGGCTCAGCGCCTGGCTCACAACGGGTGCACAGAAATGGGAAGAGTTATGATGACTGCTTTTGCACAGTTTTCCAGGAGGGAAGGATTCCTATGCCTTCCTTCAGCCTGGTGGCCTGAACACTCATGCTTTGATGGACAGCACTGCGCCCACATCCTCCACTTGCCCTACACGAGGGAGGCTGGGCTTTGGCTCACACCCCTCCATGAAACAGGCGGCTGTTAGGGTTTGGAAAGGTTTTCAGTCTTGAGACTCCAACTCACGGCTCCTCCTGCCAGGGAAGCCACCGAATGACTGATTCCTACCCCACCAGCAAAGGATGCCACAGCAATAGAAAGAAAGCGCTTGATGTGAAATGATGGGGCAAGCTTTCCTCCCCCAGCCCTTGTTCTCTCCATTACCTCCTAGAAGCTTCCTCAGAGAGAGCCAGGCTCCTCCTGCACAGCGACCTGCCTGTCCTGTCCCATCCAGGCCCTGAGGGCCCATTGAAGGTCTGTGCTGGGCTGCAACTGATTTTAGGGGCGCAGGGCTGGGTTCCCGCTGTGCATATGTTCCGTGCTCTCGGCTGAGGCCAGATGAAGCTGTACGCTGTTTAAGGGCCAATCTGGGTAAGCAAGAGAGTGCAAAAACATGATACCTCTGGAAGGCTGGAGGCAAGATTCATTTAACAGCTTCTACTGTCATCGGTGTCACCAAGCTGAAGCTTGTCTTGTTTACCGGATGAAGGTTTCACACTGTGTCAACGTTCTGCCAGAAGCCGGCATTAAAATGAGCAGTTAGTACAAGTCAGTCATAAACATGGCAGATCTGTGAGACGGGCAGAAGCCACTCGGAGCTCCCCGGTGCAGCTTTTCAGCACTTGGCATGCTGCTAGCTCAAACTGGAGAGGGGCTGTGTGCATCATTTGGGCCCGAGTGCAATGCACTTGAAATAATTACTTTAATCAGCAAAAGTTAATTACTTTAAATCATAAATTAATGGCAGAGCATTTGGCAGAGCCTGATGTGTGTGGCGAGGCTGTCAAGTAAAAACCCAGGTGAACCAGCGACCCGGCCTCAACAGCGCGGGCAGGAGCCGGAGCCCACCTACCGTGTGTGCCTCTTCTGCTCCATTAGGAAGAGCTCTTTGTAACCGGAGAAGAGCCACCTTAAACTGTCACCTATAAAAAAAGGGGCATAAACAGGCAGACTGCTGCTAAGCAGGTGCTGCCGGAGAAGCCGGCCCTTGACAATAATAAGATCTTAAAATGGCATCTGCCTTTATTTTATAGCACAATTGGAAAGATGGTTAAAAGTAATAAACCCAGCTGATATGTTTTATGAGTTGGTAGTTAGCAGTGTTTACTGTGGATGAAGATTTTGGAGAAGATATCGTCACCCCATGCACACGCCCGCCGCCCCCCCCCCCCCCCCCCCCCCCCCACCGCGAGATCTGAGCACCTGGAAGGCGGAGGGGCTCCACATGGAAACAGGCAGCAGCCACGTTGATCGTTTCTTGCTTTCCTCCTGCACTGGCATCCCCCAGAAGAAGCCAGAATGAACTGGAGAGGAAAGAGGAGGGTCTTTCGAAGAAATGGGGATGCCTTTGTGAGCACATCCTCTGCCTGAATTAGCCTGGAGTGTGTACTGGGGGCTTGGGTGCCATTCAGAACATTGGAGATGACGCAAGATGGTCGGTTAGGGCATCTGGCAGGCTTGCCCACCACGTCCTTCGGGTGTCAAGTGACATCTATAAGACCTACACAAGGAGAGAAAGAGCTGGCTGGGGAACTGGTCCTTTGGGTGGCTGTGGAGCACTCATCCAACCTGTGAGCCAGTGGAGCACTCATCCAACCTGTGAGCCACATCTAAGGAACAGGAAGGACAGGTGCAGAATCAAGGGCATGGGGACATGGATTCAGCCCAGAGCCCTCATTCCCTGGGGGACAAGCAGATGATTGGGAGGCCCGGTGTTCCATTCACTCATCAGAGACAGGGAGCTCGCTCCAGACACTGAAATTAGAACGAGGAGCAAGCCAGACCCAGTCCCTGCCCTGGGGACGCTTATAGTCCAGAGGAGGAAGCAGACATTAAACAATGACAAGAAAGCATCACGAGGCTATGATAAGACAAGCAGAAAGTTTGGGCCACACGGACACATTTGTGTGAATCTGTACTGATTTGGGAGGGGCAGCAAATAAAATCAAGCCAGCTTATTGGGGGGAATCACAGACAGTATTTGCTTTATAACCTCAGTTTCTATAGATTTTCAAAGATGGTTTGATTTAAATATTCTCCAATTACTAGGACTGGATTAAGAACCCCAGAGGCATAAGCAGACGTGAAGAGCCTTCTCTCCACGTGTAATCAAGGCAAAGCTAGGCAGTAAAGCATAAACCGTGTGCACCCGTGCTGCACGGAGAGCAGCTTGGTTTCTAGGTTTTCCTGATGCTAAAAACAAAGCCCGGAGCACGTGCAGAGCCTGCTGTTGGGTGACCCAGGGCTTCCGAGCACTCTAAAATCTCACCAGATTCTGGGGGATTACATGCCAACGCCCCCCGCCCCCACTGCTGGTACAACTCTGCTCAGTCCCTGCCATTCACTCTCCTTGAGCATCTTGTCCAGGGTGAGGTCAGCACTCAGACCTTCTGCTCGACAGTGGAAAGTCCACCTGAAGGGGCTGGGATGTCTGTGCTGGCGGGTTATGGCTCCCAGGAGACCCAGGCAGGCCCTGACGTGCTCACTGCTGACAAGGAGAAGCATGGTGTCTTGGTCCTGGGGCTGGGCCTCCCGTGGGCTATTAGGCGGGGTAATGGCAGGAGACCTGGGTTTTACTTCTGGGTCTGTGTGACTTTTGCCAGGCCTGCCTCTGCTGGCTTCAGGCAACTCATCTGTCAAGGGAATTGGACGAGAGGGTCATAGAGGCTGTCTCAGGGCTCACGGACCTGGGATATGAGGACTGGCTGTCCAACCCAGGGAGAAGTAGCCCCTCTTCATGCACTGAGATAGGCCCAGAGTTGCTGGTTCCATTTTCAGAGAATGCACGGTGGAATCCCACTGCTGGCCAGTGACCCCAGGCTCGTGCCCTGAATGGCCTCCATTGCTCAACCCAGGTCTGGGGAAAGCCCAGTCCTCCTGGGATTCCCCAGGCAACCAAACACATCCTTCAAGGTGGCATGCCACCACTGCATGGAACTTGGCTTTGGGTTAAGAAGATTTGGCTTTAGGTCTGAGTTCAGCAGGTCCTATGCTACATGACCTAGGACTAGTTATTTAACCCAGCAGCTTCCATGTCCTCATCTGCATGTAAGAGATGACAGTACTAAAGCCAAGATTTCTTGCAATAATTGGAAGCAACAAACATAAGGAGTGTCTAGCACACTTCCGGGAATATGGCAGGTGCTCACTAACGATTAGCTAACAAAAAAATTGATCATCAGGGCTCAAGTTCTCTCTCAGGTCTTCCCCAATTATTTCCACCCTCCCCTCATGAATCAGCCTCCCCAGAACTCTGCTTTCTTGGTTAGTACCATGGACCACTCGGATGGCACATCCCACACAATGGCACTACACCCATATCACTTTGCTGGTCACTTGGCTCAGCTGGGCTTGATATGCACTGACAGCAGGGAGGTGCCTGGCCTGACCTCACTGTAACTTGCTCTAGGGAGGTGACCAGAGAAAGAAGTCCCTATAGGCTTGAGCCACCAACAAAGCCAATGAGCAGGGCAAATTTAGACACTGAACCTGGTTTGTAACAAGCCCTCTGTCGTTTGTTGGCCTTTGAAGGATATGCAGGGAGTTGGGCATTGCTGCTGGGTGTTGGTTGCCGTGAATAAAAAAATAATCTCTCAGCACAGGGCCCGTGTCTTGAGACTGTTGACCACTGGAAATAAAGCGTTCTCCTGGCGGAGCACAAGGATGGAGTGAGGTTAGGGGCGAGCTGAAGGGTGCACCACCCAGCCCCAGCGCAAGGGTGCTCAGAACCTGCAGAGGCACATTTCTCCAGATGCAAGACACCTCAGAGTTACTAACTAAAAAATAATGTTTCAGAAAATGAGAAACATTTCTCCTGCGTCATTCACATCAGTGACTTGAGTACGTGGGATATTGCAACTGTTCAGAATTTCATTCTGTTTCTATCTGTCACAAGTATTTTGGCAGACCCATCGTTAGCCAAGCTCATCTTCAAAATACTCTGGGTCAGATTTGGGCTTAGGTCCCACATGGGAAATTTCCTCTTTCATCAAAGTCTGTCGCCAGCTCCCAGGTCCGCTCTCACACCACAGGGTTTCAATTAACTGTGGCCTGGAAGGAGAGCCCGTCTTCTTCATGATCTTCCTTGGATCACGACAAAACTCGAACCCTAACAGAAGCTCTGCCATGACGGAAATGGGCTCTATCTGAGCTCTCCAATACGGCAGTCACTCTCCATCTACCGAGCACTTGAAACGTGGCGAGTGTGATTGAGGAAGTCGATTTTAAAATGTATTTAATTTTCATTAATTTAAGTTTAAAGAGCCACATGTGGCTAGTGGTTGCAGTATTGCACCAATGCCACCACAATCCACATTAGGAATGGTGACCGCAGAGTCTGTGATTTTGAAACAGTCCTCAGGGGGTCGGGTTACAAATGAAGTCAGTCTCCAACTACCTGATGGTCAGCATCCCACGTAACTTCCTCTGAGGGCAGACATTAACTTCCTCTGAGGGCAGACATTACCGCCACTGTCCTCTTCACACAGCTTTTTGGTTGGCTCAAGAGAGGACAGCTGATGACTGGGGAAACATCTTTAATTCCAAAACAAGAGCATACCTTGTCCGTCATGTCAAGAAACAGGATTTGTCTCGGACACACTCAACAGGCATGTGTGTTCCACATCCTTCAACATCTGAAACCAAAACACAGGCCGCTGAGCTATCTGCAAATGAAAAGCAACAAATGCAACAAAATTTCATCCCAAATTAAATGCACAAAAACTATTTTCAGGATTTTTGAAGAAGATCAGAGGAAATTAAATGTGAATTTTGCATATTAAAAAAGGCATCATTTGCAATCCCACAAAAACATTTCAAAATGAATTCGTGGCTCCCAGTGGTACCCAGTCTCCCAAGGGTTTAGGTCCATTTTCTCCCACTGAAAACCCCATAATAGCTTTGGATGAATAAACATTGAGGGAGGCAGAGTAGACTTACCAACTTTTCCCCTGCCATCAAAGGCCGAGAGAACTAGGGCACAGACATGGAAGCCAAAGAGCTCATCCACTTTGTCTAGTAAATCTCTGAGAAGTCAGATAGAGAAAGCACCTGTGGCCCATTAGCCAAGTGGTTAGAGCAGGGGGCCTGGGGGCTTTGCTGAGGTGTGTTGGAAAGATCAACCAATTAACTTCCCTCTTCTTGGTGGCACCGTGAGCTCCTTAATGCTGCAGTGTACTCTAAGAATGGGCCCTGGGGGCCTGGGGAGCAGGGCAGAAGTAGAGAGCTGCAGCTGGCTCAGGAAAATCTCACCCCCTGCTGGGGAAGACCAACCCAAGGCCAGCTCAGAGTGTACGGCTGACCAAGAAGGGCCGTCCCTGGGGAGGAAGGAAGCAGAGCCCAGAGCCCCAGCTATTACTGCAATTGCAAGCACAGGATCCAAGCAGAAAAGCCCAGAAGCCATTGCAACGAGAACAATTCCACACAAAATACAAGTTCTGCCTTGCACCAAACTTTCATCTTTTCCCCCAGGCATTTACTCAAGGAGCATTATTTTATTTAATTTTTTTTACTATTAATATTCCACCCTCGATGTTCCTGCAAAGCCACTTCATGCAAAGGAAGAATGGACTTACCGGGAGGACTCATTTGTCTTCAGCACCTGGGCTGTTTTAAATTAGAGAGCACCCAGCATGGGGAGCCAGTGCTATTTTAATCATTCCAATGTGTCCAGTGCTGGAGATGAACTCAAAAGGTGAATATTAAAAGTAGTTGTGGAATTCAGTCATTTCCCGAATGAGCACGTAATCGCCAAAGGCAAAACCGGAAGGCAACTTCACTTCCAATCAGCGTTCCCATTTCATTGAAACCAGATTGGGATTCTTGGAAGGAAGCCTACAGATCACATCTTTAATACTCATTTTCATATACCCCAGTAAAACTGTCAGGGTGAATCAGTTGGTGAAGAAGGCTTCCTGTATAATTTACAGATGTGCCTCCCCGTGGCCCATTATTTAGACCTGAAACAGAAATATGTTTTTGATCAAGCTCAGAGACTTCCCCTCACCTGCACAGGTCCCGTTGGCTTTAATTTGTCGATTAATACTGGCCTTTGCACACTGCACTGACCCGCCACACCGGGGACATTAATCCCCACACATGCAGCGGAGATGGCTCGCCAGCAACTGGGCTTCTCGGGGGTGACGGGGCAGAGAGTCTATAACTGAGAAACGCAGACCTCGGCTGCACTGCGGCTCCTGAAACGGTCGGAAGGGCTCTCAAGGAATTCTGGGAGCGCTTGGCCACCACACAAAGGGGCCATGGTCCCTCAGCTCCGAGACGGAGGAGAAACGCCGGGTCAGATGATGCTGTGGGGAGTTTGAGACCCACCTAG